>NC_069505.1:222259219-222559219 GCF_027579735.1 Bombina bombina | reverse complement strand
ACAGTATTTATAACACTGGCATATGTATAACAGTATTTATAGTACTGATATATCTATAACAGTATTTATAACACTGACACATGTATAACAGTATTTATAACACTGGCATATGTATAACAGTATTTATAACACTGGCACATATATAACTGTATTTATAACACTGGCATATGTATAACAGTATTTACAACACTGACACATGTATAACAGTATTTATAACACTGGCATATGTATAACAGTATTTATAACACTGGCATATGTATAACAGTATTTATAACGCTGGCATATGTATAACTGTATTTATAACACTGGCATATGTATAACAGTATTTACAGCACTGGCATATATATAACAGTATTTATAACACTGGCATATGTATAACTGTATTTATAACGCTGGCATATGTATAACTGTATTTATAACACTGGCATATGTATAACAGTATTTATAACACTGGCATATGTATAACAGTATTTATAACACTAGCATATGTATAACAGTATTTACAACACTGGCATATATATAACAGTATTTATAACACTGGCATATGTATAACTGTATTTATAACGCTGGCATATGTATAACAGTATTTACAACACTGGCATATATATAACAGTATTTATAACACTGGCATATGTATAACTGTATTTATAACGCTGGCATATGTATAACTGTATTTATAACACTGGCATATGTATAACAGTATTTATAACACTGGCATATGTATAATAGTATATATAACGCTGGCATATGTATAACTGTATTTATAACACTGGCATATGTATAACAGTATTTACAACACTGGCATATATATAACAGTATTTATAACACTGGCATATGTATAACTGTATTTATAACGCTGGCATATGTATAACTGTATTTATAACGCTGGCATATGTATAACAGTATTTACAACACTGGCATATATATAACAGTATTTATAACACTGGCATATGTATAACTGTATTTATAACGCTGGCATATGTATAGCTGTATTTATAACACTGGCATATGTATAACAGTATTTCTAACACTGGCATATATATAACTGTATTTATAACACTGGCATATGCATAACAGTATTTATAACACTAGCATATGTATAACAGTATTTCTAACACTGGCACATGTATAACAGTATTTATAACGCTGGCATATGTATAACTGTATTTATAACACTGACATATATATAACAGTATTTATAACACTGGAATATGTATAACAGTATTTACAACGTGCTGGTAAAGTAAACTTATGTTTTCTTCTTTTGAGAAAGAACCATTAAACATTGATGGAAGATGGGGATCAGAATGTGCTTTAATAATCTTTATTGGAGACGGCTATGATCTATTCTGAGCATTTAATTACTATGGTTATGAGGGTAAAACTTACAAGCTACTTAGTTCATTTTACAAATTTAAAAAAATGAAAGCTGACAGAATAGAATCAAGTAGTACTTGTTTTATTTGTCATACTTGCTGATCAAATATACACTCTTTCAAGGGGTGTTTATCTTGTCTAGCTTTATTTCACCAAAGGGACATGGAACCCATTTTTTTCTTTCATGATTCAGACAGAGCATACCATTTTTAAAGAGTTTCCAATTTACTATCACATTTTCTTCGTTCTCATGTTATTCTTTGTTGAAGAGATATCTAGATAGGCAGCATGCACATGTCTGGGGCACTACATGACAGGAAATAGTGCTGCCATATAGTAATCTTGCTAATGCATAACATTATTATAAAGCTGCTGCTATCTAGTGCTCTTGCTAATGTATAACATTATTATAAAACTGCTGCCATCTAGTGCGCTTGCTAATGTATAACATTGTTATAAAACTGCTGCCATCTAGTGCTTTTGCTAATGTATAACATTGTTATAAAACTGCTGCCATTTAGTGCTCTTGCTAATGTATAACATTGTTATAAAACTGCTGCCATCTAGTGCTCTTTCTAATGTATAACATTGTTATAAAACTGCTGCCATCTAGTGCTCTTGCTAATGTATAACATTGTTATAAACTGTTGCCATCTAGTGCTCTTGCTAATGTATAACATTATTATAAAGCTGCTGCCATCTAGTGCTCTTGCTAATGTATAACATTGTTATAAAGCTGCTGCCATCTAGTGCTCTTTCTAATGTATAACATTGTTGCAAAACTGCTGCCATATAGTGCTGCAGACACGTGCACACTCCTGAGCTTACCTTCCTGCTTTTCAACGAATGATAACACGAAAACAAAGGAAACTTGATCATAGAAGTAAATTGGAAAGTTATATAAAATTGTATGTTCTACCTGAATCATGAAAATACAAATGTTTGGGTTTTATATCATTTACCCTGAATTATTTTGTAGCTAGCGGCATTAAAATGAAACCAATTTCCATAAAAGAAGCTGAATGATTTTTCCCCCGTTCCATTAGTGTAGAGCGAGACGCCCTACAAACATTTTTTTTTCTTTTTGTTATCTCAGGAACATTCATTAAAAAACACTTGAAATACATTTTAAAATGCTGTGATTTAGACGCAACAAATGAAATGGCAGAATGGATCGTTAATTAAAAATACATATTTTGGATAAATACATTTTTAACAGCTTTCAAATGTGCTTCATTCACTTGGTATCTTTTGTTGAAGGAGGAACAAAGCATTAGTTGGAGACAGCTGAACACATCAGTTGAGCCAATGACAAGAGGCATATATGTGCAGCCACCAATCAGCAGCTAGCTCCCATTAGTGTATTGCTGCATCTGAGTCTACCTAGTTATGCTTTTCAACAAAGGATACCAAGAAAACAAAACAAGTTAGATAGAAGTAAATTAGAAAGTTGTTAAATGACATACTCTATCTGAATCATGAAAGTGCAATTGTGACTTTACTGTCCTTTTAAATGAGACATTCTGCTTAAATATGAGGGAACCTAACAAAAACTGGGGTTCAACTGAACAGTACTAGGAAGAAATCAAGAGGAAGAGAAAAACTGGCTTAATTTAAGTCCATACCAATATGGGGCTCAGTCTGGTTAATTTACTGTGAAAGCTCTGTCCTAAGAGGTCTCACACTGAAAAATATTGTATTTCATTAGAGTCCCTTGAAACTAATTAAAGGGACAGTCAACTCAAAAAATGTTATTGTTTAAAATGATAGATAATCCAGTTATATTAATACACCTCTTACCTCTGTGATTACCTTGTATTTAAGCCTCTGCAGACTGCCCCCTTATCCCAGGGCTATTTACAAACTTGCATTTTACACAATTAGTGCCACTTCATAAATAACTCCACAGGAGTGAGCACAATGTTATTTATATGGCACACATGATCTAGCACTGTCTGGCTGTGAAAAGCTGCTTAAATTCACTGAACTATGAAGTGGACTGCAGTGTCTTAGATACAGTCAGAAAGTTAGAGATTTAAAGGTTATAAAAGTATATTAATATAACAATGTTGGTTGTGCAAAGCTGGGAAATGGATAGTTAGCGCTGCGGAATCTGTTGGCGCTCTACAAATAACCGATAATAATAATAATAATAAAGTCGTTATCTATCTTTTTAAACAAAAAGTAGACTGTCTCTTTAAATAAATTTACCACCTGAGAACAGATAAATTAATAACAATGACTGAGCCACTGGCCAGTCAAAGCAATAACATCTATCTAACTTTTTAACAGTTACCATTCATCCATCCCATGAAGACCAAGAAAGTTGCCTGCTTAGATTTAAGAGACAGAACAATCTAAAATTGCTATCATGCATATGAGAAAGCAAAACATTTAACAGGAAGTGTAACTGGGCCTTAAAGGGACATCTACAATAGAATTTTTATTGTTTTAAAAGTTCCATAATCCCTTTATTACCCATTTCCCAGTGTTGCATAACCAACACAGTTATATCAATATACTTTTTACCTCTGTAATTACCTTGTATCTATTATTATTATTATTATTATTATTATACTTTATTTATGAAGCGCCAACATATTCAGCAGCTCTGTCCATGGATACAATTCATTTAGATAAAACAATGATAAAAAAACTTATAAGAGACAGGACAAAATTTACAAACCATACAGGAGGAATTGAGGGCCCTATTCCCATGGGAACTTACAATCTAGAAGGGTAGGAGGTTGAGAAACAGGAGGTGAGGACTGCAAGATTGAGAAAGATGTAAATACAGAGTTAGATGAGGGAAATGTTGTTAGGTAAGTGAAATTAATTTATTATTGAGTTGGGTGGTCGGCTTCTCTGAACAGAAAAGTCTTCAGGGAGCATTTAAAGGAAGAAAGATTAGGGGAAAGCCTGACAGCACAAGGGAGAGTGTTCCAGAGGGTAGGTGCTGCACGACAGAAGTCCTGCAGTCTAGCATGAGAGGAGGTGATAGTCGAAGATGCAAGGAGTAGGTCATTCTTGAATCTTAGTGGGCGGGCTGGAGTATACTTGTGTATTAGAGAGGATAGGTAGAGGGGAGCGGCATTGGTGAGAGATTTGTATGTAAGGGTAAGAATTTTGAATTTAATTCTGCTGTGAATGGGGAGCTAATGAAGGGACTCGCAGAGAGGTGCAGCAGATAAAGAACTAAAGGTGGATTAGCCTGGCAGAGGCATTTAGAATGGATTGAAGGGGGAGAGGCGGGAAAGAGGAAGGCCAGTAAGTAGGTAATTGCAGTAGTCAAGTCGGGAAATAACAAGGGAGTGGATTATTAGCTTTGTGGTGTTAGCATTTAGAAAAGGTCCAATCTTGGAAGTATTGCATAGATGGTTGTGGCAGGATGTAGAAAGCAATTGGATATGGGGGACAAAGGATAGATTTGAGTCTATTGTAACTCTGAGGCAGCGGACTTGGTGCAATGGGGAAATGGTGATGCTGTCAACAGGGATAGAGAAGTCAGAAGTCAGCGTAGAGCTTGAGGGGGGATAAGAAGGAGCTCAGTCTTGGACATGTTAAGCTTTAGGTGGGGAGAGGAGATCCAGGAAGAAATAACAGATAAGCAGTCACTGACATGAGAAAGGACAGAGGGAGAGAGAGCAGGAGTGGAGAGGTAGATCTGGGTGTCATCAGCATAATGGTAATATTTGAAGCCATAACTGTTGATAAGTTTACCCAGCGGAGAAGTATAAATGGATAAGAATAGATTACCCAGAACAGATCCTTGAGGTACTCCAACAGACAGAGGCATTGGAGAGGAGGAGTGGCCGGCAAATGACACAGAAAAAGACCTTTGAGAAAGATAGGAGTGAATCCAGGAAAGAGCGGTGTCACAGAGGCCAAAAGAACTAAGGGTATGTAGGAGGAAGGGGTGGTCAACTGTGTCAAAGGCAGCTGAGATGTCAAGTAAGATGAGTATAGAGTAGTGGCCAATATTTTTAGCAGAGAGAAGATCTTAGTAACCTTGGTAAGGGCAGTCTCAGTTGAGTGTTTGAGGTGGAATCCAGATTGCAGGGGGTCAAGCAAGGAGTTGGTGGACAGGAAGTGGGTTAGGCAATTGTAAACTAGTTTCTCCAGGAGTTTTGATGTTAGTGGAAGCAGTGATATGGGGTGGTAGCTGTCAGGAGAATTAGAATCTAGGGAGGTTTTTTTGAGTATGGGAGTGACTTTTGCGTGTTTGAAAGAAGATGGAAATAAGCTGGTAGAGAGAGATAGGTTGAAGATGTGGGTAAGAGGAGGAGTGAGGGTGGAAGATATGGAGGGTATTAGATGGGAAGGGATAGGGTCGAGCGGGCAGGTAGTGAGGCGTGAGGAAGATAGTAAGGAAGAAACTTCATTATCAGTGGCTGGATGGAAGATGCAGAGGGAGGTAGAGGGAGTAACTGGGCCTTTTGTTTGAATAGTGAAGGTTGGTGTTGAGATGTTGCTTCGGATAGTACGTGTTTTGTTTAAAAAGTAGTCTGTCAGGTCTTGAGCACTAAAGACAGATGGGGGGAAGCAGGTGGGTGGAGTAGAGGGTTAAAGGTGGAGAAGAGTCGTTTAGGGTTTGAGGAAAGAGTAGATATGAGAGAAGAGAAGTAGGATTGTTTGGCTAAGTAAAGGGCAGAAGTGTATGAACGAAGAATAAACTTGTAGTGTATGAAATCAGGTTCAGAGTTCCTCCAGGCATGCTCAGCAGTACGGGAGCATTTTTGCAAATAGCGTGTTTGCTGAGAGTGCCAGAGCTGTAACTGATGGCGTGATGTTTTGGGCAGTTGGAGAGGGGTAAGTGTGTCTAGTGCAGAGGCGAGAGTTTTGTTATAGTAGGCTGCAGCGAGATCAGGACAGGTTATAGTGGAAGTGTGAGGGAGGAGATCTTGAATGATTTTTGAAAATTGGAGCAGATCCATAGTATATAGATTTCTACAGGTGCGGGGGCGGGATAGAGAAATGGGTTTGGCTGTTGCATTAATAAGAACCTTCTTCCAGCCCCCTGATTACATGACTATGACTGTTTATTATCTATTGACTTGCATTTAGTATTGTCTTGTGCTAAATCTAAAATAACTCCCTGGGCGTTAACACAGTGTTATCTATATGGCCCACATGTACTTTCAGTCTCTTGTTGTGAAAAGCAATTTAAAAAGCATGTGATAAGAGGCAGCCCTCAAGGGCTTAGAAATTAGCATATGAGCCTACCTAGGTTTAGTTTCAACTAAGAATACCAAGAGAACAAAGCAAATTTGATGATAAAAGTAAATTGGAAAGTTGATTAAAACTACAAGTCATATCTGAATAATAAAAGTTTAATTTTGACTAGACTGTCCCTTTAAGGTCCCATGGTTTCCTTGCGGATAAGCAGGTCTCCCATTGCTTTATTGATGGACAATAAAACCTCACAAATATAAAAATAAAACGATTATGTTTTTGTGATCAGCACGGGAACATGTTTTACTAATATATATATATATATATATATATATATATATATATATATATATATATATATATACAGTATATATATATATATATAAATATATATATATTATGGGTAAAGTCATATATTGGGTAATCCTAGGAATACCTGGGTAAAACAGATATTACCCAAGCGGCTGTGTGTAAAGCCTGATGTAAGATCATAAATCCCCTCAGAGTGCATGCGCTTCATCGAGTAACATCAAACATATATAGCATGCACTGTAATTCTCTCATCTTCACTATCTTTTTTGCCTCCACCTGCAGGGTTCAAGGGGGGCCATGCCCCCTTGTAAACCTCATTCCCCAAAGTTCACTTGGGGTGGATGCCAGAGGATCGGCGGGGTGACCCCCTTCAACCCCGAGGCGGAGGCAAGAAAACTAGTGTAGATGGGGGAATTACAGTACATCAAGCTTTACCCACAGCCACTTGGGTAATGTCCGTTTTACTCAGGTCATCCTAGGATTACCCAGATATCTGACTTTATTCTAAATATATATATATATATATATATATACATATACTGTATATATATATATATATATATATATATATATATATATATATATATATAAATCAAAGTGGTCTTCTTGTGTGTGCACGCTCACCACGAAACTCCAGCTGCCAGTGTGCTATTGCAAGGTAAATAAAAGGTATTGAAAGAAAGCACTCACTGGACTTCGGTCATTAGTGACAATCCTTTTTAATTTGTGATGTTTTGGGACCAGCGGAAGGGACGTTTGTGGTCCCGAAACATCACGAATTAAAAAGGATTGTCACTGTTAACCGAAGTCCAGTGAGTTCTTTCTTTCAATTACTTTTATATATATACTTTTAAATATATATATATATATATATATAAACAACAAATAAGAGCGCACGGTCTGAGGACGGGGCTAACAACCCCGAAACGTCACTTTGATTAAATAATATTTAATTAAGACCCGGCAAGTGCGCTCTTATTTGTTGTTTATATGCTTACTGTTGAATGCAGCCCGGGCAGTTTAACCTTTTGAAATTGTGTGCAGTGCCCTACGGACATTGATTATTATATATATATATATATATATATATATATATATATATATATATATACAGGGAGTGCAGAATTATTAGGCAAGATGTATTTTTGAGGATTAATTTTATTATTGAACAACAACCATGTTCTCAATGAACCCAAAAAACTCATTAATATCAAAGCTGAATAGTTTTGGAAGTAGTTTTTAGTTTGTTTTTAGTTATAGCTATTTTAGGGGGATATCTGTGTGTGCAGGTGACTATTACTGTGCATAATTATTAGGCAACTTAACAAAAAACAAATATATACCCATTTCAATTATTTATTTTTACCAGTAAAACCAATATAACATCTCAACATTCACAAATATACATTTCTGACATTCAAAAACAAAACAAAAACAAATCAGTGACCAATATAGACACCTTTCTTTGCAAGGACACTCAAAAGCCTGCCATCCATGGATTCTGTCAGTGTTTTGATCTGTTCACCATCAACATTGCGTGCAGCAGCAACCACAGCCTCCCAGACACTGTTCAGAGAGGTGTACTGTTTTCCCTCCTTGTAAATCTCACATTTGATGATGGACCACAGGTTCTCAATGGGGTTCAGATCAGGTGAACAAGGAGGCCATGTCATTAGATTTTCTTCTTTTATACCCTTTCTTGCCAGCCACGCTGTGGAGTACTTGGACGCGTGTGATGGAGCATTTTCCTGCATGAAAATCATGTTTTTCTTGAAGGATGCAAACTTCTTCCTGTACCACTGCTTGAAGAAGGTGTCTTCCAGAAACTGGCAGTAGGACTGGGAGTTGAGCTTGACTCCATCCTCAACCCGAAAAGGCCCCACAAGCTCATCTTTGATGATACCAGCCCAAACCAGTACTCCATCTCCACCTTGCTGGCGTCTGAGTCGGACTGGAGCTCTCTGCCCTTTACCAATCCAGCCACGGGCCCATCCATCTGGCCCATCAAGACTCACTCTCATTTCATCAGTCCATAAAACCTTAGAAAAATCAGTCTTGAGATATTTCTTGGCCCAGTCTTGACGTTTCAGCTTGTGTGTCTTGTTCAGTGGTGGTCATCTTTCAGCCTTTCTTACCTTGGCCATGTCTCTGAGTATTGCACACCTTGTGCTTTTGGGCACTCCAGTGATGTTGCAGCTCTGAAATATGGCCAAACTGGTGGCAAGTGGCATCTTGGCAGCTGCACGCTTGACTTTTCTCAGTTCATGGGCAGTTATTTTGCGCCTTGATTTTTCCACACGCTTCTTGCGACCCTGTTGACTATTTTGAATGAAACGCTTGATTGTTCGATGATCACGCTTCAGAAGCTTTGCAATTTTAAGAGTGCTGCATCCCTCTGCAAGATATCTCACTATTTTGACTTTTCTGAGCCTGTCAAGTCCTTCTTTTGACCCATTTTGGCAAAGGAAAAGAAGTTGCCTAATAATTATGCACACCTGATATAGGGTGTTGATGTCATTAGACCACACCCCTTCTCATTACAGAGATGTACATCACCTAATATGCTTAATTGGTAGTAGGCTTTCGAGCCTATACAGCTTGGAGTAAGACAACATGCATAAAGAGGATGATGTGGTCAAAATACTAATTTGCCTAATAATTATGCACTCCCTGTATATATATATATATATATATATATATATATATATATATATATATATATATATATATATATATATATATATATATATATAAAATACATTTTAAAATGCCACTTTCAAAAGAAAACAAAGAGAAAAAAACTTCACAGAAAAGTTGTTAGAAATATTTCTAACGAATTTATAAGGCCATTATTACCTCTTTTCTTTTTCAACATATATACAAAAAAAAAAATAATAAACTTTTCTGGTAAATATACATCAAAAGAAATTCCCAGTTTAATTTTTTTTTTTAAAAACACCCTTTATTATACCAAGGTAACCTTAATTATAAACAAAGAAAATAATTTCAATCCAAGTGTATCTAAAATACTTTTTTTAATCTTGCTGAAATTCACAATTGATACAATGTTGAAGGATTTTTTTTTTCTTTTTTAACATACTGTACAATCATGTTATTTCAATCTTACATCAAGGCACAGCACACTATATGTTACAGATATGCCTCCAAGGGCATCAATTTGTTTTATAATCCCCGAGATTTTCAGACTAGTTGCCATGATAAGCAGCATGGATCACATTGCACATATGCCAAAAGATAAATAATCAATAGATGCGATCACATTTTATTTTGAAATATAATATAAAAAGAATATATAATAATTTAATTGCAATAATTATCTCTTTTTTACATAATACATAACAGAAGTGCTCTAGCAATGTTTAAAAAAAATAATGAGTTTATGTATTAGAAGAATGCAAAATAGTTTTTTTTCTATTTTTTTTTTTTTCTTTTGTTTCGTTTTGGCCTTCTTGAAATTTTTGGAAGAAAGTAGACGTCTCATTTCATGGCAATCTGATAAAAAAAAATAAAAGACATTACTTATATTAGAATTTGTAAATGTCTTAAAAGTCATTATTAGTTCAATACAAAGCTATTATTGAAAAAAAAACTTTTTATAAACCTAAAAATATACAGGTAGCCCTCAGTTTACACTGGGGTTAGGTTCCAGAAAGAATGGTTGTAAATCAAAACCGTTGTAAATTGAAACCCAGTTTATAATGTAAGTCAATGGGAAGTGAGGGAGTTAGGTTCCAGGCCCCTCTCAAAATTGTCATAAGTAACACCTAATACATTATTTTAAAAGCTTTGAAATGAAGACTTTAAATGCTAAACAGCATTATAAACCTAATAAAATAATCACACAACACAGAATATATAATTAAACTAAGTTAAATGAACAAAAACATTTGCTAAACAGCATTATAAACCTAATAAAATAATCACACAACACAGACTTCACTTGCATTTTTCTGCAAACAGTTCTTTCTATGCATTCCAGTCTGGACTGATTTATAGACAGGAAGATCTTGTTCCTTTGAAATCTGCTCGATAGCTCAGGTCTGGTTAAACTGAATAATTTCAGCTTTCTTGGCTTTGCTACAACACAAGCGGACAGCTCCACCTACTGGCTATTTTAATAAATGCACTGCTTCTCAATCCATTTCAATAGCAGTCACATGACTGGAAAAAAAGGTTGTTATTCTGAAACGGTGTAAATTGAACCGTTGTAAAACGAGGGCCACCTGTAGTTTGCTCTGTTTTCATAATTTGTAACAAGTTTGATTGAGAGATTTAGAACAATAAATAACAATGGATATCTCTGTGTGTCCATTGCTCTTTAAAGGAAGCCTTAAGCCCTAGATAAGTTTTAAAGGGGCGAAAATATCCCTAAACAAATAAGCATATTATAAGAGTATGTATGTAAGCTATTCTTAGCACTATCTAAGGCCAATTACAACAGGAGTGCTAACAGTTACGTGCAAGCAATAAAGGGTTTATCGAGGGTGTTTGCGCATGTTAGGTTTTTTGCTTATATTAAAAGTTAAGAGTAAAGCCAATCGCTAGAGCATAATTGAAGCTAACACGCATCAGTTTAGCGCATCCTCAGAGTTCTGGTTAACTGTTTTGCTAAAAACGTCAAAAATACATTGCACAAAAAAGTTAAGGGTTCAAAGATATGAGGTCTCAGCTGTTAGAAAAAAAAAAAGGCTGCAAAGGGCTTTAACTTTGAGACACATACATACTTGTCTAAAGATTTATATGTATGTATATATGTATGTATGTATGTTTGTATATACTGTATATGTATGTGTTTGTGTTTACATATGTATTTATATGTGTATATATGTATTTACAGACATATATACACATATAAACACATAAATACATAAAAGTGTATTGGAGCCCTTTGCAGTTAGAGGGACACTGAACCCAATTTTTTTCTTTTGTGATTCAGGTAGAGCTTGCAATTTTAAGGAACTTTCTAATTTACTCCTATTATCAATGTTTCTTTGTTCTCTTACTATCTATATTTGAAAAAGCTAAGCTTTTTTCTTTGTTCAGAACTCTGGACAGCAGTTTTTGATTGGTGGATGAATTTATCCACCAATCAGCAAGGACAACCTAGGTTGTTCACCAAAAATGGGCCGGCATCTAAACTTACATTCTTGCATTTCAAATAAAGATACCAAGAGAATAAAGAAAATTTGATAGTAGGAGTAAATTAGAAAGTTGCTTAAAATTGCATGCTCTATCTGAATCACGAAAGAAAAAATTTGGTTTCAGTTTCCCTGAAACATGTAAATCATATTTATGCAATATTCATATTTAATAAAGTGTTATACTGTGTATTTACTGTAAATATTTATAGATTTTTATTTGTCTTCTTGTTTTTTTTTCTTAGTGCATATGAATAATGTAGCCTCTAATTGCTGTATTGATTAATATTAATATATATATATTGGTCATCAATTTTTAAAAAGTTTCTGATATGTTGACATTATCAGCTTTGCTTCATTATTATGGTATTATTTGTTGAAATGCATACCTAGATAGGTAGTATGCACATGTATGCAGCACTACATGACAGCAACACAGCTACTGCTGCCATATAGTTCTCCAGACATATGCATGCTCCTTAGCCTACCTACTTGTGTTTCATGTCTCTTTAAATGTAAGCAATAGCTGTTTAATAGGTATAATTTATTATATATAGAGTATTATCTAAAGACATGAAAATCTGGTGTTAATGGAGATATTAATAACAACATGTTTCATTTAAAATTTGTCTTAAAATTAAATTTCACTTCCTAATTAAAAATAAATAGTATGATAAAATAAATTTCAACATATGCAAGATTTAAAATGATAAAACTTAGTTTATTATTCTCAAAATTCCATCTACCCCAATAAATGGTACACTTAGGGGTCAATTTATCAAATGCCGGGCAGACATGATGCGCTGCAGCAAGTCATGACCGCCCAGCATTGCTAAATGCAAAATGCTTGTGCTATGCCGCCCACTGCACATTCGCAGCCAATCGGCCGCTAGCAGGGGCTGTCAATCTTCCCAACCGTATCTGATCGGGATGATTGCAGTTCACCACCTCAGTGGTGGTGGACGAGTTAAGGAGCAGCGATCTTATGACCAATGCGAGTCAGGAGCATCAGGGGTAGATTGCAGCATCCGCTGCTTGGTAAATCTACCCCATAGCCTTTGTTGTGTTTGGTTTTACCAGATATTTTTAGTGAATTCTGCTGTGCACAACATTTTAATCACTTATTGCTAGATTACGAGTGGAGCTCTAATTATTGCTTAAAGGGGCAGTGTAGTCCAAAATAAACCTTCATGATTCAGATAGAGAATATAATTTTAAACAATTTTCCAATTTACTTTTATCACCAATTTTGCTTTGTTCTCTTGGTATTCTTAGTTGAAAGCTAAACCTAGGAGGTTCATATACTAATTTCTAACCCTTTGAAGGCCGCCTCTTCTCACAGGGCATTTTGACAGTTTTTCACCACTAGAGGGTGTTAGTTCATGTGTTATATAGATAACACTGTGCTCATGCACGTGGAGTTCCAGTGAGCCATCTCTAATTGGCTAAAATGGATGTCTGTCAAAAGAACTGAAATAAGGGGCAGTTTGCAGAGGCTTAGGTACAAGGTAATCACAGAGATAAAAAGTGTATTTATATAACTGTGTTGGTTATGCAAAACTAGGGAATGGGTAATAAATGGATTATCTATCTTTTTAAACAATACAAATTATGGTGTAAACTGCCCCTTTAAGCTTGCATGCTAACTCTGCTTGACTTTGGATTTTTGCGCACGTCGGATACCACGCGTATTTCAATTTGAAAGTAAAACGTTTTTACTCACTAACCTGATCACTCACTAATATCACAATCATGTTAATGTATTCCCCCATAGATTTCAATCAAGCGCAAAAAGTGGGGGGGGGGGAGAAACTAACACCTTACTCATGTGCAAAACTGATCACATTTTCTGACATGAAATATTAATATTGCACATTCCAATGTTCTTTACATAGAAGAGTATGTTCTGTTTATTCATAAATACATATTTCTACATATATCTGATGGGTTTTTTTTTTGAAAAATGTATATCTATACCTATATATAGAGATTATTATGAGAATTTAAGGCATGTTATTTAAATATTTAGTATAAAATATTTTTTAAAAATTTATAAATATACTGTCAAATATTCTAAATAATCCATAGAATATATCTATATATTGTACAGTATTAATGCAAGGAAAAGGTGTGGCACTGGCACTGAGTTGACCTTAAAGCAGATTGCTGCCTATATCTACCTACCAGAGAAAATGGGTTCCCTACAAACCTATATCCCAGTATGAAGACAAATGCAAAAAGAAAGGAGAGTTGTAGATCAAAGGCGCAATCTGCTGAATATATTTAAGAGAATACCAATATTTCTAATGTCTCCAATTTATATTCATATACACTTATACACTGATGACTATAATGCACAGATATCCAATAATTACTTATTTAACTAAGGGATAAAGCTAAAAATCACACATTAATACAAAAGTAACAGTGAAAATGTCCACATGTATGTTGGTAATATCCATCCATATATTATGTAGCAGTGCAGATAAAACACAAAGGTGCCTAAAATTCCGGTCCCCATAGGAAATCTACTTACACTCCTTACCCCCTGTCAATATGAGGTAGGTGCCGTGCAGTGTAGATCACCAAGGAATATCCACACCAATTGGTAGAAGTGATTCTGGCTTTGAGATCCGTTTGTGGGCGTATATCATGAAAAAGAAAAGAGAGCAACACTAGTGAAACACTGTATGAACATTTAACCAGGTGCTTTATTTAACAGTAAAATGCTCACATTAAAAAACCTCAATGACATATGAGGTAATCGATAAACACATGTAAAGCATGCTGACAGTAAAACGTTCTGTTGTCTTATTGTATCCTGCCCCAAACAGAGTCTCAAAGTTCCAAATGTAAACAAATGTGTTAGATCTAAGACAACAGAACGTTTTACTGTCAGCATACTTTACATGTGTTTATCGATTACCTCATATGTCATTGAGGTTTTTTAAAGTGAGCATTGTACTGTTAAATAAAGCACCTGTTTGAATGTTCATACAGTGTTGCACTAGTGTTGCTCTCTTTCCTTTTTCATGATATACGCCCACAAACGGATCTCGAAGTCAGACTCACTTCTGTGTGGAAATTCCTTGGTGATCTGGAAAGACTCTCCCTACACTGCACGGCACTTACCTCATATTGACAGGGGGTAAGGAGTGTAAGTAGATTCCCTACGGGGACCGGAATTTTATGCACCTTTGTGTTTTATCTGCACTGCTACATAATATATGGATGGTTATTACTAACATATTTTACAGTATGTTTATTCATTTTTAATAATTTATATACATTTTTAAAATAACCCGATGTCACTTCTGCACAACAGTTAGCGCGACACTCGTATACTGGCTCTTAATTTGACTTAGAATTAATTAAACCATTAAATACACCTACTATAGTGTATTTTTTTGTATGTGCTCACTCCGTTGTGTAGTTTTCTGTGCAATGTTGTTATATATTGCAGATATTTCCTATTCCCAACACTGGCGATTTTAGAAACAGACCCATATAAAAAGCGATTTTCTGAATAATTGTAAATATTGATAAAAAATATTAAATCTCATGTGCCTATTGAATGGCCCCTGTTTATTCCTTAGACAGAAAACTGATAATGCATTGCTAACACTGTAATATTAGGCTGTCTACATGTTAATGCTAGTGTTTAGAACCCCATGGATGTATGAATAAGTACCAAAATGGCTGCCAATAGGTTTAAGCAATATTTTCATTGCAGTGGCGATGGGTGGTACAGCCAATCCGAATGTTCACTGCTTGCAGCATAGCTTGACCAATCATTTAGTAGGTATCTATAGCAGATTTGCTACTATTTTTTATAGTATTTGCTGTCCCTTTAAAGGAACATAAAACCCAAACTTTTTCTTTCATGATTTAGATAGAAAATACAATTTTAAACAATTTTCCAATTTACTTTTATTAACTAATTTGCTTTGTTCTTTTAGTATCCTTTGTTGAAAATAAAACCTTGGTAGGCTCCTGAGCAGCAAGGCACTGCTGGCAGATAGAGGCTGCTTGGTGACCTTTTATCTTTGTCTCACCTGATGTGTTTAGCTAGCTCCCAGTAGTGCATTGCTGCTCCTTCAACAAAGGATACCAATAGAATAAAGCAAATTAGTAGTTAATTAGAAAGATGTTTAAAAATGTATACTCAATCTGAATCATTTCCCTTTAAGTGTTTAATATAATTATAATGTTGCAAAGTAGTAGAATTCATCAACAGAGATTCCTACATAATGTCCACAAGAGGTTGTCTACATTCCATTAGCTATTCTCATCTTTTTTTTTTATAAATACTTTATTGTACTTAAAAATAAAGTTTCTGTTTTTGAAATGTAAAACCAAAACTACTTTATATTATATATTTTTGTAGATAAATGTAGATAAATGTTTTTGTAGATAATCTTTTCTGGTTCTAAAGGGTATTGGGTCATTAGCATTCTATGATTATTCCTCTAGTTTCTCTAGTACCCTATAAAATTATGTAAAATTAATGGTCTATTCATGTGGACTCATATAGACTAAATCAAAAAAGTTGATATATGAGACCAGTTATGATCAAAATGAAGATTGGTCTCCAATATTCCCTAATCAATATTAATTGCAGGGGTGTGACTACGAGGGTCTCAGAGGTCTATGACCAGAACTGCACAGCTTGGGGTGTCATCTACAATCAATAGTAATGTCTCTACAGAGTGGCCTGGACTCTACTTGCACCATGTGTGTAGCAAATGTAATACTTCTTCATAAAAAGGGCAGTAGAGAAGAATCTGTTAACTACAGGCCAGTTAGTTTAACTTCAGTAGTAGGGAAATTAATGGAAAGCCTCTTAAAAGAAAGAATTATGACTTACATAAAGACAAACAATTTAGAGGACCAAAATCAGCATGGTTTTACTTCAGGGAGATCATGTCAGACTAATTTTAAGTTCTTTAATTATGTAACAAAAGTATTAGACAAGGGTGGAGCAGATGATGTAGCATATCTAGATTTCAGCAAAGCATTTGACACCGTCCCACACAATAAACTAATTCACAAACTGTATCTCCTTGGTCTAGACTCAAAAATGGTGAACTGGGTGGAATGCTGGCTTAAGGACAGAAAACTAAGTGTCTTAGTAAATGGAGTTCATTCAGCAGAGGGGGCTGTTACTAGTGGTGTTCCTCAGGGGTCAGTTCTGGGGCCTGTTTTGTGCCCACATATTTATCTGTAATATCAGCTAAGGGCTACAGGGGAAAGTATGTCTGTTTGCAGATGATACAAAAATTTGTAACAGAGTGGATGTTCCGGGGGGGTAGACAAAATGAGAAGTGATATACAACAATTGGAGGATTGGACAAACGACTGGGATATAAAGTTTAACACAGCAAAGTGTAAAATAATGCATTTAGGGAAGAAAAATCCAAATGTTAATTACAGACTCAATGACACTTTACTGGCGGTTACAGATGAGGAACAGGACTTGGGAATTATTATTTCAGATGATTTAAAATGTAGTAAACAATGTAGTAATGCAGTGAGTAAGGCTAGCAGAATGCTTGGATGTATTGGTAGAGGTATTTGCAGCAGAAATAGTAAGGTTCTTATGCCACTTTATAGATCATTAGTTAGGCCTCATCTTGAGTATTGTGTTCAGTTCTGGAGGCCATATCTTCAGAAGGATATTAACAAACTTGAATCTGTGCAAAGGAGGGCTACAAAAATGGTACAGGGTCTAAAAAAATAAAACTTACCAGGATAGGCTCAATGATCTAAATATGTATAGCTTAGAGGAGAGAATGGAAAGAGGTGATATGATAGCAACTTTCAAGTACGTTAAAGTGCTTAGTAAAACTGAGGCTGTGGGTATTTTACATAAAAAGGAAAATTCAAGAACAAGGGGTCATGATCTCAAGCTAAAGGGTAGTAGATTCAGGAGTAATTTGAGGAAGCTTCTTTACAGAAAGAGTGATTGATTTATGGAATAAACTTCCTCAAGAGGTAGTAATGACAAATACTATGGGGGGCTTTAAAAATGCCTGGGACAAGCATAAGGCTATCCTACAAACTAGATAAGTTTATACTGTTAGATAATATCTGGCAGATTTGCTGGGCCTATGGCTCTTACCTGCCGTCAATATCTATGTTTCTATGTGTGTGTGTGGCCCCTGTGAAAAAGGGGATTACAGTTTAAAGGGACATTGTACTGGTCATTTCTTTCTCCCCTTTAAAGGGATATGAAACTCAAACATTTTCTTTCATGATTCAGATAGAGAATACAATTTTAAACAACATTCCAATTTACTTATATGATCTAATTTGCCTGATTCTTTTGATATCCTTTATTGAAGAAATATCAATGCACATGCGTGAGTCAATCAAACAAGGCATCTATGTGCAGCCACCAATCAGCAGCTACTGAACTATCTAGATATGCTTTTCAACAAATTATATCAAGAGAATAAAGCAAATTAGACAAAATAAGTAAATTGAAATGTTCTTTAAAATTACACACTCTTTCTAAATCATGACAAAAAATATTTGAGTTTCATGTCCTTTAATGTGTCCCTAGTTATCCACTTTACCTGTTGAGGTGTATGAAATTGTTTACTTATAGCTACTTTACCCTTATTTTGTCATTTGAAACCAACACCTACAGTGAAAATATGTATACTGCTGTTTTCTCTGTAAAAAAATATATATATATATATATTAAAGAGACAGCAGCAGTCTATAGGGGGTTGGAGACAAAGGTACTAAAATGTTCCAATTTTTTTTTTTTTTTAATTTTTCACTAAATATTGACTTTTGTGTAAAGTTAGAGATTTAAGATAAGGAGGCCTTTGTGTATAAATACAGATATAAAATAAGGAGGCTTGGTTAACTTGCAGTCTAAGCTCATTTAAATGGATTGCAATTTCAACAAGCAAAATATACTATTTAAAATAAACAAAAATAAACCCAAAAGGAGCAATTTCCCATACATTTGATACTAAGCAGCTGACATAAGTCATTGGAAACACATTAAGTGGAAACCAATTGTAAAGTTCAATATAGCAGCAGGATTTCCAAGATGGATTTTTACTAAGAAGGAAGTTCAAGCTTACAGAATTTGTTAGGTTCTGTATGCAGAAAAGTTATGCAATAAGACATTTTTACTCTTAATAATATCTTCTTAAAGGGATATTAAACAGAATGATATTGCAATATAAAATGTTTAATTATTTATAATTAAATAACAAAATATTTGCATTATACTTGAATTATTTATTTTGTTAATTTTTTCTGCAATTTAACTCTCTAAATTATTGTTTTCTAAATTCCTCTGAGTTTCGATAAAGCAATGAGTGCTGCCATGTTTTCAAACGTTAGGATTTACCAGTGCTACAAATAAAGGGGACTTTCAGTCAAGAAGTATAAAATACTTAATGCTGAAACTTCCTTTATTTGCCTATTTTGCAAAGAGGCGAAGTTAGCCAATAGCGTGCTAGCCATACAGCATAATGCCAACTGGGCCGCACTGCTATTGCCTAAGAAGTGGAAACGTCACCTCATTGAAAAAATAGCGTTCTGCCGTGGTAGTCCTTAGGCGGTCAGCGCAGCATACACTGCAGGTAAATAAAGTATTTTATACTTCATGACTGAACGTCCCGTTTATTTGTAGCACTGGTAAATCCTAATGTTTCACAAACACTAGGATCTACCATCACTTTATGTTGCTTCTTATCTGTTTCCCCTACTGAAGGCACAGATATAAAACAGGCAATAAAAAGACTGTCCAAACAAGGCTGTGTGGAACATAGAATAATCTAAAAGGAATTCCACAAACATGGCTGTGCCCATTAATTTATAGAAACTAAACATTTAAACTTATATTTTCAATATTTAAATAACTAATATAATTCTAAAAGTACATTTACATATTATTATAAGGCTAATCTAACACGCATTTACTGTTTCACATCCTGTTAATCGTGTCAGTGACAAAGAACTTACATACAGTTGATGACAGAAGGTTTTAAAGTGATTTCTAAAACACGAAAATTAATTTAAAGTCATATGTAAGAAATACAATTTTTAAATTAAAATTACCATATTCCTGATGTCATTTCTAAGATTAGATGTGAAGACTTCTTCTTCGCCTGCCAAATGCTTTGGATCCAACGTTGGTTGGCACAAAATTGTTTTTACCCATTCCTCCTGACCTGCTGAGAAAATCCGCCAGGCGATGTGTGACACAAGTCGCTGTATTGCACCCTCTTTTCTGTGCTGTCACACTGCTGCTTTAAATAAATAGCAGAACCAAAATCATCAAATGGTCACAGCAGAACAGTATCTATTTCAATAACTGTCAGTTACACGAATATCTCTTTGCTGGCAAACATATCAGGCTATGCTCTGTAATGTATTATAACTGTACATTCTTCTGCAGATTAGCAAATGAAGCAGGTTAATAAAAACTCATGTTAATGTTAGACAGGATGTCACAGTAGCTCTGTCAGCTACAGGGAAAAAGCTGAATGATACTGTTTAATAAAAGTGAATGGAAAAAAAAGTAACTAAAATAGGAATTGTCTAACATTTTCACACAAAAATATCATTAAAAATGTAAAATGTTAATATGTTCTTGTAAATTAAAAAAAAAAAATCAACAGTAAATGCACTTTCATTGAATGGATTAAAGTTGTTTAAAGGGACACTGTACCCACATTTTTTCTTTTGTGATTCAGATAGAGCATGACATTTTAAGCAACTTTGTAATTTATTCCTATTATCAAATGTTCTTTATTCTCTTGGTATCTTTATTTGAAATGCAAGAATGTAAGTTTAGATGCCGGCCCATTTTTGGTGAACAACCTAGGTTGTCGTTGCTGATTGGTGGATAAATTCATCCACCAATCAAAAACTGCTGTCCAGAGTTCTGAACAAAGAAAAAAATCTTAGATGCCTTATTTTTCATATAAAGATAGCAAGAGAAAGAAGAAACATTGATAATAGGAGTAAATTAGAAAGTTGCTTAAAATTGCATGCTCTATCTGAATCACGAAATAAACATTTTGGGTTTAGTGTCCCTTTAAATATTTATAAATCCATATGTGTAAAATTTTCCAAAACCATTGTAATATCATAAAAAAAATCTAATGTTAAAGGGACATGAAACCCACATTTTTTATTTCATGAATCAGATAGAGAATGCAATTTTAAAAATGTTTCCAATTTACTTATATATTCAAAAAATATAGCGTGCACATGTCTGGGGTATGTGCATCTAGTGCTCTTGCTAATGGATAACATTGCTGCAGACACATGCACACTCCTGAACTTAACTTCCTGCTCTTCAACAAAGAAAATGTGATGATAGAAGTACAAAGTTGTTTCAAAGTTGTTTCAAATTTTATGTTCTATCTGAATCATGAAAGCGTAATTTTGGGTTTAAGTCCTTTTAATGAATTACAAACAAATCAAATAATATATTAAAAACAGATATCGAATATGACTGTATAGTAATGTGTTAAAACTATGCTGACCTAACTACACTGTGAAAAATATCATTCTATTTATATTGTATCTTTTACATAAAAAAATGTATTGTTTGTTAATAAACCAATAAAGTTCTAAAAAAAAAACAAACAAAAAAACACACAGATATGAAATTTAAAAAATACATATACAATATTAACTCTAAAGATACTTTTTTAAAAAAAATATATAATATACCTACAGGAGTATGTTACCATATAATGTTTAAAGCTAAACAAATAATCATAGAAAATATAAGTTGCTGTTAGATTTAATGATATATATACAGCATTATTATTTTATCAGAAACAAATATATTAAAATAATTTATTTCAGAACAGAAAAGAATAAAATGTTTCTTACCTGTGTAAGTTAAAATGTTATTCAATTTGCATTCATCTTTCCCTAGCTAAACGTCAGACAGATTTACTTTGCAATCCTACACCGATTTATTTGTTAGTCGTTGAAATTGTATTTATTCACACGACTGTAGAATGTCTTACAATTATATGTACACATTTCGTTTTATATTTATTATTTGTACGTTTTTAAAATGTAGGGTGTTTTTTGTGGGTTATTTGAGGTCTAACAAATCTAGATTTCTATCTCACTGTACAGACATTCCACAGAACTGATTTTTTTTTTTTTTTTTTTAAAGATAACTTAAATTATTATTTACTAGCAACAGCAGAAAATATTTTTTTTCTTGTTCCATGAAATTATGGCAACTGAGAAATAAGCAATTCCTACACAATACTCCCTAACTAAAAATAATAATAAATACTATATATGTAGACTACATATCACCTCAACCTTCCAAAATGTAAAGAGTATTCTTGCTTGAGTACAGTGGATAAAATTAGACTAACTGATGCATAAATGAAAGCAATGATCTTGGCCTATTGACATGTCCGAATGGCTGTAGCAAAGACGCAGATGTTATGCTGATACACCAAACCTTTTGTAATTATTAAAACACATATTCAATACGTAACTACAAATACTAGATCTACATTTCATTTCTATAGACTAACTGCAAGCAAAAACAATACACCTGATCCTTGTAGAAAAATAGGTTTATTAATCAAGTGCTTGGTGAGGCGTGAAAAGTGAGTTTATTTGTACATAGTATAGCCAGCAATGAGATTGTTTCCCTATATAACTCTATAATAATCTAAATAATCAGTTTTAAGATTCAGCTACAGCTGTGCTTCGTTCATATTGTATTTTTCCTAACTTGGTACAGTGAATGTGCTATGCATTTTTAATACTTCCTAACTGAGATCCAAGTCAACTTATTCCCCTGTCAATTAGTTAATCAACATTACACATCAAAGCAATCAAGGAAAGATCCACATGCAAGATGTAAATAAAAATTCAACCACATGTCAACAAGCAAAACAAATTGGCCCCTGTCTGTTTAGTTATCAAATTGTTCCCCATAGTGTGCATAACGTTCACTGTCCATATCATTCACGTTTCTTTTCTTGCCAGGGGTACCAGCACCAACATCAGTACGAGGATAATTTTGCAACTTGTGCAATTCTTGAGAGAGTTTTCCCAGCACGCAAGTACTCAGATTGGAGCAACGTTTGGAAATGGATCTATCCAAGCTGCAGTGGGGGGAAAAAGAAAAAACACATGCCAAAAAATGCCAAAATAAAGACATATCATAAACATGCTAATTCGTGCATTTTCCTTAATGCATTCTATACATGCCATTTATCTAAATAACAGCATTGTAAAATAAAATAAGGTGCCATCAAATTCTTATTTGCATACATATTGAGCTTGGATGCTTAGTTAATATTAGGGGTGTCCAAACTAAGACCAAGGGGCCACATTATGGCTTCAAGAGCTTTTTATATGTTCTCTACCTCTTTAGATTTGCAACACATATTGCCTTTCTTCTCTACAACTGCCTTATTCTTGCCCTATCTTTGTTAGTGTAATGCATATGGTTATGGGTCTGTGTGAACATATATGTATTGCATTTACTTAGTAAAAGCACTGTTCTTTGTTTATTTTAAACATTTTTCACCTGTCCTGCAAGTGTAATAATTAAATAAATACATAAATAAATACATTAAATAAATAAATAAATAAATAAATAAATAAAGCAATCCATAGTGGCCCATGGTTGGAAAAGTTTAGACACCCCTTATCTATATTATCATGCTTTTTCATAGCGTTGTATTACATCATGCTTTTTTTAGTTCAGACATGCCTTCTGTTTAAAGAGAAACATATATATATATCCTTAATGAAGCTGTAGTAGTCTGGGATTCACCTAATGCTTGTTACATATTTGTCATGCTTACCTCAGCTAATCATGCTGAAGTGCTATAGGTTTCAGTAAAGGCTATTGCAATGCAGATCATGCATCTGCCATTGATCTCTCGGCTTTGTGAATGAAGTCATTGCTAAGTGCATTAAGTTACCGCCCACCAGATTATTAATGGTTTCCACTGCAGGCAACCTAGCTGCAATTACAATACATGCTTAGACTTTAGTTGTGCATGCAGGGTAGGGGATGGGGAATCTCCAATCTGGATATTACCTTCATATTAGTGGGAATAGAGAACATACCTTACTTACAAATCTAATGAATCTCCTCCAAACCTCACTGAAATTCCAATGAAATTGTCTTTCTTTCACTCAAAAGGTTTTATGGATAATAAAATCATAGATGGGATTAATCTAAGTACTAGTTCAAGAGCAAATTCAGCCACACACACATACTACACATACTACCACTCACACACACTACACACCAACACACTAAACACCCACTACACATATGCACAATTACACACACACACACTACACACCCTCTACACACATGCACAATCACACATGCTCTATACACTATACACACACTACACGCCAACACACTAAACAACCGCTACACACATGCACAATTACACACACACACTACACTCCCTCTACACACATGCACAATCACACACACTCTATACACTATACACACACTACACACCAACACACTACACACACATTACACACACACACTACACACCAACACACTACACAAACAACCACTCACACATGCACAATCACACACACACTACACACTCTCTACACACATGCACAATCACACACACTCTACACACTATACACACACTACAAACCAACACACTACACACACATTACACACACACACTACACACCAACACACTAAACAAACAACCACTCACACATGCACAATTACACACACACCCTCTACACACATGCACAATCACAATCACACACACTCTATACACTATACACACACTACACACCAACACACTACACACACATTACACACACACACTACACACCAACACACTACACAAACAACCACTCACACATGCACAATCAAACACACAGCCATTCTCACACACACACTACACACCAACACACTACACACCCTCTACACACATGCACAATCACACAAACACTACAGACACACTCCACATCAACACACTACACACACACACACACTACACACATAACCTCTCACACACCCACACATTACACACCCACTACACACAAAAACTTACATACTACACATACACACACTACACACACAACTACTCACACACATACACTACACACCCAACCACTCACACACACTCACAAACACTCCACACCCACCACACACACACACACACACATACAAACAAACATACCCACACATACATACATGGACACACAATCACACACACCAAAGAGTAAGAGGTGTAGATATATACTTTTGAGCCCATTTTGTTTAAACACTGAATCACTTTCACTGTATATACACCAATTTCCAAAATGACAAAGCACTGAAAGGGTCATTAAACAAAATATATGCATACGGAACACTAGTTAAACATTTAAAAAAAAAAAATTGCACAATAATAAAGCTGTTTCTGGATGTTCCTGTTTGTGCACAGCTCATGCATGGAATAGAAACTCACTTCTATAGATAATTGCCGCATATCTATTGATAGTCAGTGGCACAGCCAAATGAGAAAGACAAAAACTATATCTGTTTTGCAACAAAGGTATAACTGATCTAGTGTATATATATATATATATATATATATATATATATATATATATATATATATAATCAGTAGACTCAGTGTTCCTGTGTTGCTGCAAATCATAAATAGTTATTGTGTAATACATTTAAAAAGTCCTGTTTTATAAACTATAATGCAAGAAATATCTTCATTGCAAGTTTAGCTACTTCATGGTTAATTTCTTAATTGCCAGAAAGATTATATTTCCCAGCAAGAAACAGCTGTTTAAAAAAAAACCTTTTCAAATGATCTTAGAAGTAATAAAACACCCAAAGAGCACTAATAAGGTGAGTCCTATTCTGCTAAATTCTGATATGTTAGCTTTAGAGCTATAGGGTCTGCTGTCCCCTTAGTTTAAGAGGTGTTGCTTACCTGTTGCCCTCATTTTCCTGTTCAAGCTCTTCAGCTGTCATCTGAACAAACTCTTTGACCAAAGCATTCAGTAATCTTCTGGCTTCATAATCACTAACTGCTGCCCGGTCTGTTATTGAGTCCAAACCGGGTCTTCATTAAAGGAAATAAAAAGGGAGAAAATTATTCTTATAACTAGTCAAAAATATAATTCAAACCCCTTATTTATTTATAATTATGTTTGCACAACCAAATAAACGTGATTTCTTTTTCAACAGCATATTGCCAAAAATAAGTGCACTAGATAGAAAACCAGAAAATAAAGAGATAAATAAGAAAATGCAGAAACATATCAAAGTCATAGTGAAGGGAGTGACAGGATACTTATAGTAGCTATACTGTATAATATATATATATATATATATATATATATATATAGAGAGAGAGAGAGAGAGAGAGAGAGAGAGAGAGAGAGAGAGAGAGAGAGAGAGAGAGAGAGAGAGAGAGAGAGAGAGAGAGAGAAGATAGATAGATAGATAGATGGATAGATAGATAGATAGATAGATAGATATAGATAGATAGATGTGTGTACATACATATTTTTTATATATAAATAAATATATTTTTATATATATATATATATATATATTCACACTGTCATATATATTGTATCAGTTCCAATTCACTTAAGTTGTCCCATTGCATTAGTATTGAATGGTATAGAAGATATGGATAGACCAGTCTGAAGGAAAAAAGGGATATATTAAAAATAAAGCTTCCATACCTGACTGGTACTGCTTGTGAGCTATGCATCTGGCAAGCCACCAAGGCAAAGACTGCAAGTAGGGATGAGATCTTCAATACAACCATAATGTCCTTTCTATAACAAAGATTTAAAGGAGAAGTACTGGCAGCTTGCCAAGAACACCATCAGCATCACATTTCTAATATTAGATAGTCATCTCATACAGAGGTACCACTCCTATCTGTTGAGGAACTGCTTTTAATCGGAATTACCCAGCTCCTGCAGTCTCATGATGTTCAATTAGATACTGAATGGGACTATAATCCAGCAAGTTAGATTCTTGAAGTGAATAAATTGTGTATTTCATTTCAAGCCTCCACTTAATGTGAACTAGAAATGGAACTCGGTAAATATGAATATAGAATCACCTAAATGCATAAATTCGCTTGATAAAAGAAACTAAAAGATAAGTTATTTGTTACAATATGTATCAGAGGACCGTGATTTTACAGTTGCTAGATAGATGTATAGTATCAAATTAATATGAATATTAGCAACTGCAATTAGCTATAGAAGAAGTAATGAAATATAAATTGATCAATGTGCATGCTCATCAATTCTATGATGAATATAATTGTATTTCAAAGAATCCAATTTTATATTCTCTCCATTTAAACATGTAATTTAATTTCTTCTGCGCACTCCTAATTTAGGAATGGGCTAGCAAATCACCCCTAAAATATGCATATATTTGTTAAAATAGAAGTCATTATGGAATAGATACATTTTAATGGACCAAGATAAATGAACAGGGTATTTTGAAGCAGGATGGAGCACACTTACCAACCAATGGGAATGATTCTCTTGGATCTGTGAAATATGTTGGTGAATTATCCCAACTAATGTTTCCAAGTGTTAATGTTTTTCAATAGAGAGTTCAATCCTTTTATATCTACCGCCTGGGTAAGAGTGTGTAGGCGTTTGATAACTGGTGCCCAACCAATCATAGCCATCAGAGGTTGAATCTAACCAATTAGAAAGGTGGCATGAAACTACAGCGTTGGCATTACGTCATCACAGTCACTGAGTATTCCATTCACAAAATTTGCCAGTCATTTGGCCCCTTGACAGTAAGATTTGCATTGATGTCATTGATACCAAAAAAAAAAGAAAGCAAAAAAAAAAAGAAAAATCACATCAGACATTTAATGAAAAGTAAGGGAAATAGTCTCCAGTCATTAATAATTTATTCTCTCCTTATATTGCTTCTCATTCTCCCTACCCTCTTCCAAAAATACATCTTTTGGGTAAGACATTTAACTCAATGGAAATGTTATTTACTTATTAGAAGCGACATCTACTGCAAAACATACTGCATTGCAGAAAGAATCAGATGCTGATAAACTATGATTTATAGAGCATTATCCCCCATAGATCGCTGAGTAGTAACCTTATATACAACCATTATTACTACAGTTAAACATAATTGTAAAACGTCCTTTATAGACAATTTATATGAAATTAAAGCACTTTATTAAACGATCTATAAGTGGGATCTCCCTAGGATACATCTAACTGTAGTCTATATTTGCTGTATTTAATAGAAAGTAAGCATATTATTTGTGGCATGGGATACCCAGTTAAATACATTGATCAATGTTTAATATATTGTGATTAATCTGTTGTCACTGTCATATCAGTATTTCAAGATATATAAAATTAGTTATACTCTATAGCTCTTAGATAGATGAATGGTCAAATAAATCTAATGACACAACTCAATTAACTTACTCACAACTGTGACCTTTAAAAAAAAACACAACCTTTTTCCTACAAAATTAATTTAATGTCCCTTTTCTCAGTATTAATAAAAAAATGTGTTTTCCTAATGGGACATGAAAACATAAATGAATGATGAAACGTTAATTAACATTTACTTTCTGTTCTATGTAAACTCCACTGTGGATATAGTCAATGTTTGCAGCTAACCACAGACTCCCAACCTGCTTCTACTTTTTCAATAGGGATGGTGGGCAAACATTAAAATCGACCAGATGAATCCTTTGTCATAGGGGAGTTCCGTTTCAATATAATGTTGTTTCAACCTTTTAGGAAGCTTTAAATTGATTGAGTCATAAATTAAAGGTAATTACTAGAGTCAGCTTTAAATACAAGACGCTTGAGGCAGTTAAAAGCTGCAGTCATTTATCCAGGATATTTATCTTCCTTCTGTCTCCCCCCCGCTGGCATGAAGTGGTTGAGGTCCATGTGGTGCTTTTCCAGTCACCTCCACTCATAGCCTTTCCAGGCAGCATCCGCAATACGCGCTACGGCTCCTCGCCAATGACTCTGACTCACCTGGCTAGAGAGCTCCGCTGCCTGTGTGTACAGCATCCTTCTTATTTACACACCTGCTCTTTACTGGAGTGCTGGATTATGTCAGGTTCAAAGACAAACTTCTTTTTATTATTCTAGAGGATGTGGGCTACATTTATGCTGGACTCCAGTTTCTATCCACATTTCCAACAGGTGTAGTTCTGTCTACCATAACATGGGAAATGATGTGTGTGTATATATATAAAAACTAAAACATAAGTTTTGCATTGACCGTTGGATAAGGGTAAGTACTGAATTGGGAGATGGTTTTGAAATTGACTTTTGCATGGAATATGGGGTGAATAGGGGGATTATTTATTCTAAATTTAACATAATGAGATACAATATTTATTTTACTGATGCTGTCCTTGCAGACAATTCCTAGACCAGTCTGCAAGTTCTCTTGAACAGAAAAAGAAATAATTGCATATTATTAACAATACATGTCTTATATGTAACTTTATTCTTTAGAGAAAACACATTGTCTTTGCAGATCTAACCTATGTAATTGTTAGCAGATTTCTGTTGTTTTTCAGTTAGGCAGTGCACTATATACAGGGTATACAAACTGTGCAGGAGTGTACATGCTGGGATTGCAAAAGCATATGTATTGTATATGACTGTATCCATACCCAGCCTATACTGCCTGTCTCTTTAGATATTGTTTCTTGTCATCTTCTCATATCTTGCTATGATTTTTATAGACAGGCTCCCTATTTAATGGGCTGCGAGATGTGAATCAGACTGATTGCTTTTCAATGCTGGAGCATAAAGCTTTTCTTTATAGCTCCACAGGGACCATGATCAAGATACAGAGAGCTCCAGAGGCATTTTTATCTAATGTGCTTCATCTGAAAGATGTCCCCAATGCTTAGACAACAAGGTGATCACATTATGGTAACAAAACCGAATTATTTGTGTCAAACAACTGTCATCGCCTTGATACTCAAGATATTCGCGTCTTTGTTTCTCTATATATTTTATTATATTATCACTGAATAATGATGATTAATACTGGATAATAAAAACAATCATTAGAAATATAAATGTTTATTATTGTAAGATAATCAACAATGCAATATAGTGAATGTAAAAAAAGAAATAAGCAACTTATGTATGGACTTGTGGATGATTCATGTAAAGGCAATATATGCTAAGTTTTGTTGTTGTTCCCCCCCCCCCCCATATTTTATATACTTTTTTTTAAGATTGTAGCATACTCAGATATGTTTTGAAGGTCTAAAGACAACAATAAGCAGTAAACCAAATGCAAAATAAACTCCTGTCATTATTTGTAAATGTATGTGTATATATATATATAACACTTTAACTCTATGGATACAAGTTTACATTATTATTTTAGCATATGTCGTTTTTTTAATAATTATCTAATATTATTTAAAAAGATTTATGGGAATATATAATAGTTTACACATTGCAAATATTGTTTAAATGTTAAAATGTATATGGTTAATTTGTGATTACTATTGAGTAACATAAATAACCATCACTTGCCAGATTATTAATCAATTCATTTATTCATGTCACAATACTAAAAACAGGGCATATTCTTACCAAACCAAATGACTTATTTATGTAATGAAATATTAAAAAAATACTTAAGCTAATATGGTTTTATCTAATTGAGGATTTAGTTATGAATTGTTAAGTTTAATGCACACAAGCACTCAGATTTGTAATATTTGTTATTACTGTGGCATTTCAGAGCAATTACTTAATAGTATATATAAAGTAAATAATTTAATATGCTTTTCACTGCAAATTCCATAAATTAGACTGTATGAAAACAATTGATCGTTTATCTACCATTGTCTGTTAATTCAGCATTAAACCAAGAGTAAATGATTACAGACCAGACTAATACATTATTGTATATTCTAGATGTAGGATGCAATATTCAGAGTAATTTATACTGCACTCTGCATTGTCTATAGGTACTGATATATTACAGTCTATACACACACAAAAACAAAAGTGATTAGGGATAATGGTCTTTTTGTAACAGTTTGCATACTTTTGTCACAAAAATTTTTTTGTATATACTGTTTTCCTTGTATCTCTGGTAGAGCTTTGAAATAGTTTGATGTTCTATATTTAGAGAATAATAATTATTATATTCATGAATATTGATTATTGTATGCATATCAAATAATATATAATTTTCTACATCATTTTAATGTTTTAAGACTTACATTTAGGACTGGCTTATGTATTTTTCATATTTTTGCTTTCAAAGTATCTGCATTTTTTAACCACATCTTTTCTTTCTTTTTCTTTTTCTTTTTATTCAGCTATGAAGACAATCTATGAACCTACTACTTAGTACTTTATTGTAGTTATGAGGGATATCCACAAAGCTGTGACCTTCCACTTAATTTGTACATTTGAAAAAAAGGTTGGTTTCCTGGCTGCAACAATTTTCTTGATTTCAAAGGCTATCAGTTTTACAAAGACTATTGAAACTACATAGAAACTAAGAGACAACAACTAAAACTAAAATACATACAGTATATTAAATACAAATTTGTTATAAAATTGTATCTTATAGCGTATTAATATACAATAACAATATTAAATGAAAAACGTAATATGTTATAAAATAAGTAAATATTGAATGTTATATTGTATTTATTTAATATATAATTTAATAGTATTACATTTTATATATAATATTATTATAGTATTTTAATAGACTATTATAGTAGTACTATTTTATATGTATTAATTGTCAGAATGTGTCTACAGCAAAGGCAAATTATTTATTTGATCATATTTAATAAGCTCTCCCTTTCAAAATATTTTAATGATTGACACATGTTGCTGTTAAAAATTGACAGACCTGAGGCTGCTATAGTTGGGCTCTTAAAGGGACAGGAAACCCCAAAATTTTCTTTAATGATTTGGATAAAACATACAATTTTAAACGACTTTCCAATTTACTTCTTTTATCAAATTTGCTTCATTCTCTTCTTATCCTTTGCTGAAGGAACAGCATTGCACTACTGGCAGCTAGCTGAACACATCTAGTTAACCAGTCACAAGAGACAAATGTGTGCAGGCACCAATCAGCAGCTAGCTCCCACTAGTGTAGGATATGTGTGTATTCTTTTTCAACAAGGGATACCAAGAGAACAAAGCACATTTGAAAATAGAAGTGAATTTAAAAGTGTCTTAAAATTACATCCTCTATCTGAATCATGCAATTTTAATTTTGACTTTGCTATCCCTTTAATTCCTAAATATAGCAAGTTTGTAGCTTAAGATAATGGGCCCAGTTATTAAAATTGTGCCAGCATGGAGAGAATTTCTTTTAAAGCATTATATTGTAATGGAAGTGTCTCTTCTTCATCTATAACCCTTTTTAGCAGGATAACAGCTTTTAAGATAAAATCCTTTATTAAAATTCTTTGAGAGACCTCACAATATTGATGAGATTTCTTAAAGGAGCAGTAAATACAGTAGATTTAAACAACAAATAAATGATAACAAGACAATGCAATAGCACTTAGTCTGAACTTCAATTGAGTAGTATATTTTTTTCTGACACATTTTAAAGTTTTAAATGTCTATTTTCACACACCATCATGTGACAGCCATCAGCCAATCACAAATGCATATATGTATATTATGCAAATTGTTGCACATGCTCAGTAGGAACTGGTGACTCAACATTTTAAATATAAAGACTGTGTACATTTTGTTGGTGGAAATAAATTGGAAAGTTAATTAAAATAGCATGCTTTATATGAATCATGAACGTTTAATTTTGACTTGAGTGTCCCTTTAAATAATCTCACCAGACCAGGGAGCTTTACAGAAGTACTTGAGATTTCAGGCTTTTGACAAGTCTGGCTCCTTTCTGTTGCAATTCATTGTTTTGGGACTTGCAAAACTCTTATGCTTGTACTAGCAAATAAGCTCATTTTTTTTGCAAAGTCAACTTGTAGGCACTGTGCAAGATTGTTCGCTTAATGGTTTTATAACCAACTTGCATTTCTCAACTAGCTGATTTGTTTTCAGCAAGTTGACTATCTCAGCCACATTACCATAAGTTGGTTCTATTGAGTGCAAATTCAAATAGCTGCTAAAATAGCCCCTTGCTTGCTATTCACTCACCTCCTAGATCTTGTTTTCACATGTCTCATGTATTTGCACACTCTAGGAATATTACATTGTGGAAATTAATTGGTTTTTGCTTTAGTTTCCTTACAAATGTGAATTCATGAAGAAAACTTGAATATTCACAAAACAAATATCTGATCAAATGCACTAACTAATAAATTAATCAATGCACACCTATCTAATTTCCTTACTTTAAACTCCCTCCTCGACCCACTGCAATCTGGATTTCATCCCCATCACTCCACAGAGACAGCAATCGTTAATGTTACCAACGACCTACTTACAGCAAATTCAAAAGGCCACTTCTCTATGCTTATCCTCCTTGATCTGTCTGCAGCCTTTGATACTGTTGACCACCCTCTTTTGCTCCAAACCCTCCACTCCTTCGGCATTTGTGACACAGCCCTCTCGTGGTTCTCTTCCTACCTGTCAAACTATACCTTTAGTGTAGCCTTCTCTGGGGCCTCCTCTGCCCCATCACCACTTTCTGTTGGGGTACCGCAAGGCTCTGTCCTCGGTCCCCTTCTCTTCTCAATCTAAACATCATCATTAGGTTCCCTAATAAAGTCCTATAGGTTCCAATATCATTTGTATGCAGATGACACCCAAATCTACTTCTCTGCACCAGACCTATCTCCTTCCTTGCTAACCCGTGTCACTAGCTGTCTTTCACACATCTCTTCCTGGATGTCCTCTCACTACCTCAAGCTAAATCTCTCCAAAACGGAGCTCCTTGTTTTCCCTCCTTCTTCCAAAATGTCCACCCCAAATCTCTCTATAACTGTCAAAAACTCCATAATTACCCTTAACCCGCATGCCCGATGTCTTGGGGGTCACACTTGACTCAGATCTTTCTTTCATTCCTCACATTCAGTCCTTTGCTAAATCCTGCTACTTCCACCTTAAAAACATCTCTAAAATTAGACATTTTCTTACACAAGACACAACTAAAACTTTACTCCACTCTCTCATCCATTCCCGCCTTAATTACTGCAACTCTGTCCTCTCTGGTCTCCCCAGCTGCCACATAGCTCCTTTACAATCCATAATGAATGCCTCTGCCAGGCTCATCTTCCTTACACGTCGCTCTTCATCTGCTGCACCCCTCTGCCAATCCCTTTACTGGCTTCCTCTTGCCTCCAGGATTAAACACAAAATTCTCACTCTGACATACAAAGCCCTCAACTGCACTGCTCCCCCCTATATCTCAGACCTTTTCTCCAGATACTCTCCCTCCCGTCCCCTTTGTTCTGCTCATGACCTCCTACTTTCCTTCTCTCTTGTTACCTCCTCACACTTCTGCTTACAGGACCTTTCCAGACTGGCTTCCATCTTGTGGAACTCTCTGCCTCGCTCCACAAGACTCTCCCCTAGTTTTGAAAGCTTCAAGCTCTCCCTAAAGACTCTACTGTTCAGAGATGCATACAACTTACACTAACTTTTCTTTATACCGTTTCCTCTTCTTCATTGCAATCCCCTTGAACTCCTTTAGCATGTAAGCCTAAGAGCCATGCTGTTTGTAGATCACTTTCTTTAGAGCTGACTACAACAGTGCCACTCTTGGCAGGGCCCCCTACCCCTCTGATCCCTATAAATGTTTCCTTGTATTCCGCCTATGTTTATAGCGCTGCGGAATCTGTTGGCGCTCTGCAAATAACCGATAATAATAATAGTTTATCAATATTCATTAATTTCCTTTAAAGTAGTTGTGAAGGGTTCAATAATTACCTCTAGCGTGCTGGAGTGCTAATAGAAGACTGCGTTAAAGTACAAGGTTCTTTAGCACAGACTCTGTGATCCGCCATTTAGCAGGGCTCTGTGAAGAAGGTCAGGATTAGCGTAGCATAGCAGCGCACTAGAGGTAAGTATAAGGCTACAGGTGAACTTTTTCCCCTGTAACAAAGGAAAATTTACATATGAAAATTAATATAAATGTTCCCCAAATATTCAGTATTTGTTTAATTTAAAACAAAACAAATACTAAATAATGTGGCAGCTGAATATTCGTAAAACTAATTGTTCCGAATATTCCTTACTGAAAGATTTGTACAAAGCAAACTTTTCATGTTAATCATTTTCATGTTAATTTAAGCAATATATAATTATATTCAGTGACTCTTATCTAATTGAACGTTAACGCAAGTAAAGTGTATATATTACCCTCCTTTATAAACATATTGTTGTGTAACATTTAACCTGTCCTGGAATAAATAATTCTCATTGTTTGCACAGAAAACAAGGTTCTTACAGGGACAGTCAAGTCAAAATTAAACTTTCATGATTCAGATTGTCTAAAATGCAAGTCTGTCAAAAGAACTGAGATAAGAGGCAGTCTGCAGAGGCGTAGATGCAAGGTAATCACAGAGGTAAAAAGTATATTAATATAACCGTGTTGGTTGTGAAAAACTGGGGAATGGATAATAAAGGGATTATTTATATTTTTAAACAATAAAACTTATTAAAGGGGTGTTTAAAATGTGTACATGCTGATATGACTAATCTAAATTATATTTTGTCTGGTGTCTTTTTGCAGGTTAAGTTGAAGAGTTTTATTTCCCCTAGTGATGTACAGTCCTGGATTTATCATTATAAAATCTACTAGCAACAACATTATAAAGGCAAGCTGATGTTATAACCAGTTTATCATGTTATCACATGTGCATGTTGTTTCTCTTTAATAGAAACACACAGCTAGATTACGAGTTTGGCGTTATGATGAAAAAGCAGCATTATGCTTCATAACGCTGCTTTTTCCCTAACGCTGCTATTACAAGTCTTGCAGGTATAGGTGTACCGCACACTTTTTTGGCCGTCACGCAACGTCAGTACCGCACTTTTAAAAAAGTCCTTTTTCAATGGGACTCCAATTGCGCCGGTATTACGAGTTTTGCTGTGAGGACTAAAAGTGAGCGGTACACTCTATAACCACAAGATCCGTACCACCATCTAAAGTCAGTTGTTATGAGTTTTACATTACAAAGCTGTACCATAAAACTCATAACTAAACCATCACAACAAAGTACACTAACACCCATAAACTACCTATTAACCCCTAAACCGAGGCCCTCCCGCATTACAAATAATAAAATAAAATTATTAACCCCTAATCTGCCTCTCCGGACATCACCGCCACTTTAAAAATGTATTAACCCCTATTCTGCCGCTCCCCAACATCGTTGCCACTATAATAAAATGATTAACCCCTAAAATGCCGCCCTCCCACATCACAAACACTATTTAAATATTATTAACCCCTAATTTCCCGTCTGCCCACTCCATCGCTATAATAAACCTATTAACCCCTAACCCTAACCTAACCTTAACCCTAACACCCTCTAACTAATATTTTTAAAATAAATCTAAATAAAATCTACTATTAATAACTAATTCCTATTTAAAACTAAATACATACTTGCCTGTAAAATAAACCATAAGCTAGCTACAATATAACTAATAGTTACATTGTATTTATTTAGGTTTTATTTTTATTTCATAGGTAAGTTTGTATTTATTTTAACTAGGTAGACTAGTTGGTAAATAGTTATTAACTATATACTAGCTACCTAGTTAAAATAAATACAAATTTACCTGTAAAATAAAACCTAACCTGATCGAGTTACACTAACACCTAACATTACAATAAAATACAATAAATTCAATTAATCAATTACAATTATCTAAATTACAAAAAAAAACTAAACACTAAATTACACAAAATAAAAAAAAAATGTATCAAAAATAAAAATGAATTTCTCCTAATCTAATAGCCCTATCAAAATAAAAAAGCCCCTCCAAAATAAAAAAACCCTAGCCTACACTAAACTGACAATGGCCCTCAAAAGGGCCTTTTGCAGGGAATTGGCCCAAAGAAATCAGATCTTTTACCTGTACAAAAAATACAAAACAACCCCCCAACAGTAAAACCCACCACCCACACAACCAAACCCCCAATCAGCCAATAGGATTGAGCTCGCCTTCCATTGACTATTCCAATCAGCCAATAGAATGCGAGCTCAATCCTATTGGCTGATTGCAACAGCCAATAGGATTTTTTCCACCTTAATTCCTATTGGCTGATATAATTCTATCAGCCATTAAAATGGAAACTTCATTCTTCAACAGCCATCGGAAGAAGAGGATGCTCCTCGCCGGATGTCTTGAAGATGGACCCGCTCCGCGCCCGATGGATGAAGATAGAAGATGCCGTCTGAATGAAGACTTCTGCCCGCTCAGATAAAGACTTTTGCCCGCTTGGATGAAGACTTCTGCTGGCTTCGATGAGGACTTCTGCCGCCTGGATGAGGATGGATGTCCGGTCTTCAAAAACTGTAAGTGGATCGTCGGGGGTTAGTTTTAGGTTTTTTAAGGATTTATTAGGTGTGTTTTATTTTTAGCCTAGGGTTTTGGGCAATGTAAAAGAGCTAAATGCCCTTTTAAGGGCAATGCCCATCCAAATGCCCTTTTCAGGGCAATGGGGAGCTTAGGTTTATTTAGATAGTATTTTATTTGTGGGGTTTGGTTGTGTGGGTGGTGGGTTTTACTGTTGGGGGGTTGTTTGTATTTTTTTAAAGGTAAAAGAGCTGATTTGTTTGGGGCAATGCCCCGCAAAAGGCCCTTTTAAGGGCCTTTGGCAGTTTAGTGTAGGCTAGGGGGTTTTATTTTAGGGGGGCTTTTTTTATTTTGATAGGGCTATTAGATTAGGAGTAATTAATTTTTATTTTTGACAATTTCTTTTTTTATTTTGTGTAATTTAGTGTTTATTTTTTTGTAATTTAGATAAATGTATTTTGTTAATTTAATTTATTTAATTGTATTCTGATGTAAGGTGTTAGTGTAACTCAGGTTAGGTTTTATTTTACAGGTAACTTTGTATTTATTTTAACTAGGTAGCTAGTAAATAGTTATTAACTATTTACTAACTAGTCTACCTAGTTAAAATCAATAGAAACTTTAAATTTTTTTCTGCATAGACATTAATGGGGCTGCGTTATGGAGCTTTACGCTCCGCAATTGCAGGTGTTAGGCTTTTTTTTAGCCGGCTCTCCCCATTGATGTCTATTGAGAAATCGTGCACAAGCACGTCAAAACACTGCTTGTATTTGGGTGCGGTATGGAGCTCAACGCAACCATATCGCCCGCACAAGCCGGGGTTTTGCAAACCTGTATTAGCAGCGCTATGAAAGGTGAGCGATGAAAATATTCCATTCTATTACTTAAAACAGATAATAGAGTCTTAATATGGATAACACAAAACCTAGTGTGTTTATATAAAGTATTTGTACAAAATATAAAATAAAAGTTTTCTTTACTGGTTAAAAAAGATACATAAAGCTAATACAGCACATAAAAATAAAAATAATATGTAACAAATTTACCACATAAAAATATTAAATATATAGCAGGGGTTATTGTTTGCTCAATATAAACAAATAGCTGTAGTGACTTAAATGCCTGAAATATACTGACAAATCTTGACTGTCTAGATATAGTGTGTCACAGTTATTAAATAAATGATACACAAACAATATAAGTAAATGATCCAGCATATATTAAAGATCTAGGTGCCCTAAAAAGTATTATACAACTGAAAATACATATTCCTAATATTGCATAATTATGAAATTGCTTGTGTCCAAAATATGCTGAATTCTAATAGATAGTTAATTTGTACTGTTCTTGCTATAAAATACGCCCTTACTGTATAAGATATAGTATGGAGTAAAATATTCTTACTATATGACTGGCCAGTCTAATACACAAAATTCTAAAACATAAAATCAAAATACTCAATGACTATTGTCTACAACTCATTATATAAAACAGGTTATAAAATAGAAATTACAAATGGCAAATTCTTATGTGTTCCTCAATAGTGCCACAATACTAATAGAAGCCCGGGACTATAGTATCACAGCACAAAAACTGTCCATTCATATGTCCGTTTATTGTATTCTTGTAGAATAAATGAAGAAATGAAGGTATCCTTAAGGAGAAGTTCAATTGGAAGTTAAATGAAAGTTACTTGTAAATACCGGTAAATGCTTAATCAGCTTTATAATACATAAAAAGATGTTGCGGCTATCCTGATGTCAAGACACTTATTATGGACGGCTTCACCCTACAAAGGTCTCTTGGTAACTCCTCCGATCTCTGTGAGATTACTCACTTTCACCGCGTCCCTTAGAACACTAACGGAAGTATACTCTGACCTTGGGGATTCTGTCCAAGCTCGTTCCGGTCTGTATGCTGGATGCCGTATCTCCCAATCTGCACAGCTGATCAATTAATACACTACGCGTTTCAGCTGTTCCTACAGCCTTTCTCAAGCAATGTATTAGTCTTCCCTGAATTTATACTTCACCAAATTAACTGATTGGTGGAAAACGGATAAAACCTCATATTTGATTGGCAGTTATACTACATGGTAGTTTGAAAACAATATTCATAGTTATCTAGTCAAAAAAATTAGTTATAATATCTGCACTTCATATATGGTACTATGAATCTATTAGAATTCACCATTTGATTGAACACTTTTATATAAAATAATTTATAAATATAACTCCAATGACTTAGATAAATTTGTGTTAACACTAAAAAGAATATTAAGGGATGTCTTAGTGTTTCTAAGTGTTTAAAATTTGTATCTGTATATTGATTAAACATTTTCATAGATATTATTGGTATTGTTAAAAATAGAGCATACTGAAAATTGAGTATGATGCTTTTATCTTCACTAAGTGCTGCTAGACTTAGGATCTTACGTTTAAACACACTATATAGAACTTATAACTAAAAAAAAAATTAAGAAATACTAAGGAAAGGGACTCTTTATTTTGTTTTGGTAGCAGAGATACATAAGTAGTCTATTATCAAGAAACAATTCGTTGGAGTTATATTTATCAATTCTTTTAGACATTATTTTATATAAAAGTGTTCAATCAAATGGTGAATTCTTATAGATTCATAGTACCATATACAAAGTGCAGATATCATAACTCTTTTTTTGACTAGATAACTATGAATAATGTTTTCAAACTACCATGTAGTAGAACTGCCAATCAAATATGAGGTTTTGTCCGTTTTCCACCAATGAGTTAATTTGGTGTAGTATAAATGAAGAAGCTTAAGGGAAGCCTAATACATCGCTTGAGAAAGGCTGTAGGAACAGCTGAAACGCGTAGCGTATTAATTGATCAGCTGTGCAGATTTGGAGATACGACATCCAGCATACAGACCTGAACGAGCTTGGACAGAATCCCAGAGGTCAGAGTATACTTCCGTTAGTGTTCTATGTATGTATAAAGCTGATTAAAGGGACACTAAACCCAATTTTTTTCTTTTTCGTGATTCAGATAGAGCATGCAATTTTAAGCAACTTTCTCATTTACTCCTATTATCAATTTTTCTTCATTCTCTTGCTATCTTTATTTGAAAAAGAAGGCACCTAAGAATTTTTTAGGTTTAGAACTCTGGACAGCACTTTTTTATTGGTGAATGAACTTATCCACCAATCAGAGAGAACATCCCAGGTTGTTCACCAAAAATGGGCCGGCATCTAAACTTACATTCTTGCATTCCAAATAAAGATACCAAGGGAATGAAGAAAATTTGATAATAGGAGTAAATTAGAAAGTTGCTTAAAATGTCATGCTCTATCTGAATCAGGAAAGAAAAAAAATTGGGTTCAGTGTCCCTTTAAGCATTTACCGGTATTTGCAAGTAACTTTCATTTAACTTCCAATTGAACTTTTCCTTAAGGATACCTTCATTTCTTCATTTATTCTACAAGAATACAATAAACGGACATATGAATGGACAGTTTTTGTGCTGTGATACTATAGTCCCGGGCTTCTATTAGTATTGTGGCACTATTGAGGAACACTTAAGAATTTGTAATTTGTAATTTCTATTTTATAACCTGTTTTATATAATGAGTTGTAGACAGACAATAGTCATTGAGTATTTTGATTTTATGTTTTAGAATCTAGGATTTGTGTATTAGACTAGCCAGTCATATCGTAAGAATATTTCACTCTATACTATATCTTATACAGTAAGGACGTATTTTATAGCAAGAACAGTACAAATTAACTACCTATTAGAATTCAGCGTATTTCGGGCACAAACTTGTTCATAATTATGCAGTATTAGGAATATGTATTTTCAGTTTTATACTACTTTTTAGGGCACCTAGATCTTTAATATATGCTGGATCATTTACTTATATTGTTTGTGTATAATTTATTTAATAACTTTGACACACTATATCTAGACATTTAAGATTTGTCAGTATATTTCAGGCATTTAAGTCACTACAGCTATTAGTTTATATTGAGCAAATAATAACCCCTGCTATATATTTAATATTTTTATGTGGTAAATTTGTTACATATTATTTTTATTTGTATGTGCTGTATTAGCTTTAGTGATGTCGCAAACCGCCATTGACTTCAATAGGCAGGCGAACTTTAAAACCTACAAGGACTCTTTCTGGTCACAATAGTGATGGAAAAGTTGTTTCAAGGGTACTAACAACTGGACTGTGGCATGCTGGAGGGGGATCCCTGGCAAAACTCCCATGGAAAATTACATAGTTTATGCTGAGTCTGCTTTTAACCCATAATGGGCCTAAATCAACTAACATTCCCAAATTGTTTGCAATAACGTGCTTTAAAACATCAGTTATGATGTCGTATCTATCAGGTAGTGTAAGGGTTACGGCCGCATCACAGAGACAGAGCAAACTCCAAGTGTTACGCACCGCAATCAACCGCAAACAGTCCACTTGCACAACCACGAGATAGATAGATTTGATAGATAGATAGATACATAGATAACATAGCTCAATCGATGCAATATACATATGATCAATACACTGTACATAGCTCAATAGATGCAATATACATTTGATCGATACAAATTACATCGATCAATAGATGCAATATACATTTTATAGATACGAATGACATCAACCAAAATATGTATTATACATTTTATAGATACGAATTACATCGATCAATAGATGCAATCTAAATTTGATCGATACGTTTGATAGTTCGATCGATTTGATATATAAATAAATGGATTTGAAATATATATAATTTCCCTGACAGAGTAGAACAATAAGACATGCGGTCTGTGACCCGTGGTGTGTTAAGTAGTACTATTCTTAACATTTTACTACAACCTGTTACTCCCCCTATCAGATGAGGTCTATATGGCCTTCATTTGTGGAACCGGGAGATGGAAGAAGATGATTGTTCTGTCCTCCTACTTCAAATTTGTCAGAAACACAAGTGGCTGTCTCAAAACATCCCGGACAGAAGATAGATTGATAGATAGGATAGATAGATAGATAGATATACATAGATTGATAGTTAGATAGAATTGATAGAAGAGAAATAGATAGATTTGTTAGATATATAATTACCCAGATAAAGTCTAATAATTAAACATGCGTTCTTGGACCCAACTAGGTTGTGTTAAGTAGTACTATTCTTCGCACTTTTAGCCCTGTAACTCCCCCTATTGGTGGAGGTCTATATGGCGGTTATGATTACCCTGACAAAGTATAACAACAAGACACGCGGTCTGGGACCCATGGTAATTTTGTTGTGTTAAGTAAAACTTTTCTTATCACTTGAATCCCTCTTACCCCCCCCCCCCCCTTTTGTTGGAGCTCTATATGGCCTGCATGATTAGCCTGACAAAGTATAATAATAAAACATCTGGTCTTGGACCCATGGTAATTAGGTTGTGTTTAAGTAGTACTATTCTTATAACTGTAATCCCTGTTACTCCCCCTATCAAGGGAGGTCTATATGGCCTGCATGATTACCCTGACAAAGTATAACATCAAGACACACGGTGTTGGACCCATGATAACTAGCTTGTGTTAATTAGTACTTTTCTTAGCACTTTAATCCCTGTTCCCCCCCCCTATCGGGGGTGTTCTATATGGCCTGCCTGGTACCCATTTTAACTAGGTTGTGTTTTAAGTACTACCATTCTTAGCACTTTAATCTCTGTAACTCCCCCTATTTGGTGAGGTCTATACAGCCTGGATGATTACCCATACAAAATATAATAATAAGACATCTGCTCTTGGTCTGCGACCCATGGTAACTATGTTGTGTTAATTAGTAATGTCCTTCGCATTTTAAAAGCTGTTACTCATACTCACCCTATCGGTGGAGGTCTATATGGCCTGCATGATTACCCTTACAAAATATAATAACCAAACATATGCTCTGGGACCCATGGTAAGTAGGTTGTGTTAAGTAGTACTGTTCTTTGCATTTTAATACCTGTTACAACACCAAATGGTGGCAGGTCTATCTGGCCTTCATGATTAGCTGCACCCAAACCCCAAAAAAAGCCGAGTGGTCTTAGAATAACACCCATGGCTAACTCCCTGTTACGGGTGGTCTACATGGCCATCATGATTAGCCGAACAAAATATTACAATCCAACCTTTGCTCAGTCTTCATAGGCCCTTCATTGGCTGTATTTTGATAGTACAGTTCTTATTATTTTTATAGCTGATACAACAGCGAATGGTGGCAGCTCTATATGGCCTGCATGATTAGCCACACCCAATACAAAAATAAATCCAAGCGGTCTTGGATTAACACCCATGGCTAACTCTGTTGTTTCAAGTAGTACTATTCTTAGCACTTTCATCTCATCATCCCTGTTACTTCCAGGACTCTCGGTGGTGGTCTACATGGCCATCATGATTAGTCTAACCAAATACTACAATCCAACCTTGTCTCAGTCTTCATAAGGCCCTTGTGAAACTTTTGGTAGAGAAAGGCTCTAACTCGACAGACTACATATATAGCACTCTTGGGGGTTAATATAGGGTATAGTTATAAATGGTATGAAAGACTTTGTTCCTTAAGGCAAAATAGAGTTGCTGATGGTCTAGTGAGTTTGCGTGTTCAACGTTAAAACATAACTTTTATTGTGTCAAAATTAATATAAAATACTGGAAATAAATTTAAAAACACACTTAGATGCTAAAGACTCAGTGGTTAGCCTGTTCTCTTTAAATCGATTCTAGCCAGGTAGGTCATAGGTTGTACTGGTAGACTTCTTAAGTAAAATTGCATCAAGTTAATTTAAACTGATGCAGACTTATAACAAGAAGTCATGTGGAATAGTTGTGTGTATATCTCTGTATACAACTTAATTATAAGTTGGTATGTTTGGTATACTGCTTATGTTACATCAGTACCCACTCTCTTGAAATGCTTGTTGTGGTATCAAATATCTTACTATATGCTTTTGAACCCTATTGGATAGCTCTGCCCGCTGAGATAAATCGAACTTCAGCACATTTATTATAAGCTTATATATTGGCACACCACTTGTATGTCATATACATGAGCATGTCAACTCGACTCATGCATTATTAAACATATTTGTTGTTGGTTTGTGTGTTTAGTGCAAAGTTTGTGTGTTAGAGCAGTGCCCCTATGCATAAATAAAAATTCAGCGCATATACAGGTTCAAGGCTATAGATATTCAGATAGAGCTGGTCAGTAAATATAGTATATTATGTTTACAGATATTAATGATACCACCAACTTGTTGTAGACTTATAATTATAACGTAACTGTTATTATCAGATGAGTGAGAGAGGTAATCTTTAATTTGATATAGATGTACAGTTTGTATACCGTGTTTTCAAGGCAGTGTTAATTCTCATAAGTAAAAATTCAGCATACCTACATCTTATACGCTATAACTACTCAGATACAGCCCATCAGTTTTTGGTATGGAGTATTACAATTTAAAATATTGATGATACCACACGTTAGTTGTAAGTTTATAGCTGTAGCATAGTGGTTATTGCCAATAAGTAACAGAGCTGTTTGCTGATTATATAGAGAGTTTTGAGTGCAGCTGACTCGAACACAAATGCTGTCTAATTTCAGCACACACATGCAATGCCGGTTTTCACAATTCAAATGGGGATACTGCTGACCACACCGCTCGGTTTATGCCGATGGAGTAGATGCAATCTTACCCGGTAATCATTAAATCATATGCTAGTATTGTATATTTAATTCCCAGCTTGCAGGCTAAAGTTTATCTGTGTCGAGTAACTCCTACAACTCTGCCCCACATCCAGATATACTGCTTTCGTATCACTTGCCCATCAGGTCTATTTAATGAACATCGAGCGTGTAAGATCAAATATAGTTAGATTTTAACAAAGATGATAACCACCTAAAGCTAGTATTTAGTAAATTAGAACAGGTTTAGTAATATAGCATTCTAAGGCTCATCTAAAAATACAGGAGCTCCAGGACTCCTCACCAATTCCCTAACGTCCCTAACATGTTTCGCCCTAACGGCTTTCTCAAAGGGTGAGCGCGCCGCTCACTAACTGGTTATTTAAAAGGTTTTGGGTCCCACCCTTCTGATGACGTCTTACTTCTACTTGCAAGTAGATGCTTCCTATTGGACCCCCTTATCATCACTGATGAGAGTTACATTTTGTTATTTATACATTCAGATGCTTGTCAGAAGACTGTTGTATTCATATCAGAACTATCAGTCTGTTATTTAGGACCATTAGATCTAAAAAAGGTCATTTAAACTATTATAATATTCGTTCCCATGACACTGTTTTCTTAAGTATATATTTTTTAAAATGTTTGTTATTTTGTATCAGAGACAATGCGATTATTGTCATAAAATTTTTCTTGCTCTTAACTTTCTTTTTTGGAACAACAGCTGTTAAATAATTCTTATAGTGTAACATTATGTTATTAACTTCTAGGTGTGCAGTGCTATTGTCGGAAATAGTATTTCTATTGTGGTAAAGTAGTGAAAAATGAAAAATAAATAATAAAATGCAAAAATAAAATATAGTGCAAAATTGTGAAATGGAGTGTGCTAAGATTGGTGTGCTATCGTGATTATTTGTGTTCATTTTTTAGGGATATATCAGTCCGATTGTGTGACTGTGTTGTGCAAAAATTGCTCAAGAATTTAAAAGATTTTGTATATTTACATAGATACCAATATTATTAAGTGATGATATCTGTTATTTAGTATAAATCTAACAGAATAGTATCAATTTTTGTGTGAAATTAACTAAAATTAGGTGAGTTGAACTTTATTTAAAAAAATAAATCTTAAAGGATTTTGATTAGAAGTGATTGTGACAGTGTTGTGTTTAATGAATTTTATGACTAGATTTTAAATGTTACATCTTGATAGTTGCAGTAACCAATTTCTTGTAAGAAGATGTTATTTTTTCTGTATACGATTGGGTCTTATATTTAATAGTCACTATTAGTATGTAATTCTGAAATGTATAGATGATTCAACAGATACTGATAGTAGTCTCCACATTGACTTAGCCAATCTAATCAATAGTTGTATGATATTTCCAGGATTGGGGTCCTATAGGGTTATGAATATTGACCCCAAAATTGGGGTCCTGTAGGGTTGGAAATTTCAATCTTTACAAGAAGGATGAGAAGTTGTTATTCTCATTAAGACCTGAGGGTTGGACTGAATTCATTAAGAAAATCCATCTACTTTCCGCTTGTAGTAGTTTGTTTTCTAGGTTTCCACCCCTAATACCCAGGTTTATTTTTTGTAGTCCAAAGCATTTCAGATCACTTTGTCTACAATTGTGTTTGTTCATGAAATGTCTTGCTACTCATGTTAATTGTTTTCCTGCTTGTAGGTCTTTTACTGCATTTTTGATGTTTCAAAGATGCTCTTGCAATCTTATTCTTATTTTTCTGGTCGACATACCTATGTAAAATAGGTTGCATGTACATTTGATTGCATAGATGATCCCCTCTGTTTGACAGTTGATATGTGAGTTTATTGTATGGGTTTTGTTAAATCGGTCCTTTACTGTGTGTGTTTTCACCATGAAACAACATGTTGAACATGTACCACATTTAAAGGATCCTTTGGTAAAGGCAGTTGCTGTTTTTTTACTTTGCAGATGACTAGGGCTAATTAGATCTTTCAGATTGCTACTTCTCTTGTAGCCTGTTAGGATTTTTGGTCCTAAAATTTTGTTTAGGATAGGGTCTGATAGTACAATATGCCAATTATCTTGTAAGATTTTCCTTACTTGTGAACTTGCTGGATTGTATGTAGAAATAAATCTGATGTTTTCCCGTTGGGATTTTTGTTTTTTCTGTAGGAGCTCATTCCTGTCAGTGCATCTTGCTCGATGTTCTGCTTTTTTAATTGATCTTTTACTATAGCCTCTGGCCAATAGTCTTGTTGTTAATTCTTTGGCCCTTTTGTTGTAGTTGGTGTCTGAGGAACAGTTTCTCCTCATTCTGAGGAATTCGCCCACCGGTAGGGCTTGTATAGTGTTTGGTGCATGTGCACTTGTACTGTGTAAGACACTGTTAGTTGCTGTTGGTTTTCTGTGTACATCCATGGATAGGAGTCCTTCTGTAGTTTTACTGATTTCTAGATCCAGAAAGTTGATCTTTGTTAGACGGGTTTCATGAGTTAATTTGACATTGAGCCTATTCCTATTAAGATTTTGGAGAAAGAGATCTAATTCATTCTTGGTGCCCTCCCAAAGGAACAGTATGTCATCTATAAACCGTATCCAGAGGGGAATTTTCTCTAGGAACTGTGAATTTTTATCAGAGAAGACATATTTTTGCTCCCACCATCCTAAAAATAGGTTGGCGTAGGTGGGGGCACAAGCAGTACCCATCGCGGTTCCTCTTTTTTGTAGGAAGAAGCCATTATTAAAGGTGAAATAATTATGTTTCAGTACAAATTGGAGTATATGTAATACAAACTCATCATGTAATCTATCTTCCTCTGATCCCATAGCTAGGAACCACCTCACTGCTTCTAGGCCCAAATCATGTTCAATGCATGTATACAATGATTCTACGTCCGCAGTTACCAACCATGTTTCAGATGAAATGTGAATGTTTTCCAATCTTTTTAGTACATCTGTGGTATCTTGGACATAGGATGTTATTTGAGTTAGGTAATTTCTCAACCTGTAGTCTACGAATTGACTTGCTTTTTCAGTAAGACTGTTTATCCCTGAAACAATTGGTCGGCCTGGGGGATGATGTTTGTTTTTATGAATTTTGGGGATCAGATAGAAGGTTGCCACTGTAGGTTTTGTGACTGTAAGAAAGTTGTATTCTTTATTGTTTATGATGTTATCATTTTTGGCCTCTTGAATCAAGTTGATATACTTGATCAAGTATTCTTGAGTTGGGTTGTACCCCAGTTTTGAATAACATCTCTGATCTCTTAATTGCTTGTCTGTCTCCAATCTGTACATATTCATAGGCCACAGAACAATATTGCCCCCCTTATCTGAATTTCTTATGATGACGTCTTGCCAAGATTGCATATCTTTTAAAGCCTTACGTTCTTTCAATGTTAGAATTTCGAATTCAAAAATCCGGAGCACAGTATAGAATGGGAGAAAGCTCTTTCAGAGTGTTCAGCAAAATTAATGCAGATATAAATTAAGCATGATAAAGCTGAATATGATATTCTAGAGAGTAAAATACAAGAAATTAACATCAAATTACAAGAGTTTGAAAAATTACAAGAATTTGAGCCACTTTATAAACAATATCAGAAGGAACTGGACAAATATGAAGAGGAAATAAAATCAACAAAACAGGGCAAACTATCCAGAGACAAAAATGACTACGCTAACAACAAAGTATATAAATGGAAAAAGAAGTTTAACCCTAATACTAACAAACCCTCTAGGGTAAACATTGTACAAAGTGATGTCTCGGACACAGAAGGAGAGGAATCAGAAACACATGAATCTGATAGTGAACCATCAATTCCAGTAACAGATAGCCACATGAGAATCACAAGGGGCAAAAGGAAAGATTTTTTAGGAGGAAAGGCCTCTTCAAGTTCAGACATACCAGAAGAGGCAGGGGGAAAGGCAAAAAGAAACAACAAAAGCCAACCACACAACAAAACACACAAGAAAGGCTGGAAACCATACCAGAGACCCCCCAAGTCCCTTTTCTCAGATGAAGTAGACTCTCTAAGAATTATCAACTTATCCTCAAAACTCCTAACAAAAGATCATACAGAGGTTCTCACGAAAGGCATGACCTTCTGCCCCACCCCTGTAATAGATAGATTTGAAACAATTAAAGACATTCAACTTTTCCTCCGGAAGATTGCTTTGAAAAGATTCCATCTAACTAAAAATGGAAGTAACTCAGACTTACTCTCAGACGAAGAAAGAACCACTTTGGAAAACTTAGAGACTCTCCTTTCTGAAAGTGAAATGCAAACTGTAACCGAAACAGGAGAATTGCAAATTGCAACTGAAACAGGAGACTATTTGAGAACTAAAATTAAAAACAAATCCTCTTTCATGCCTAAAATGTGTTCCCAACTACAAGTCTACAATGATATAGTCTGTGCAAAGATAATGTCTATCCCTGAAAATAACAAAAATGCCAATCAGAATCTAACATTGAAAGAACGTAAGGCTTTAAAAGATATGCAATCTTGGCAAGACGTCATCATAAGAAATTCAGATAAGGGGGGCAATATTGTTCTGTGGCCTATGAATATGTACAGATTGGAGACAGACAAGCAATTAAGAGATCAGAGATGTTATTCAAAACTGGGGTACAACCCAACTCAAGAATACTTGATCAAGTATATCAACTTGATTCAAGGGGCCAAAAATGATAACATCATAAACAATAAAGAATACAACTTTCTTAAAGTCACAAAACCTACAGTGGCAACCTTCTATCTGATCCCCAAAATTCATAAAAACAAACATCATCCCCCAGGCCGACCAATTGTTTCAGGGATAAACAGTCTTACTGAAAAAGCAAGTCAATTCGTAGACTACAGGTTGAGAAATTACCTAACTCAAATAACATCCTATGTCCAAGATACCACAGATGTACTAAAAAGATTGGAAAACATTCACATTTCATCTGAAACATGGTTGGTAACTGCGGACGTAGAATCATTGTATACATGCATTGAACATGATTTGGGCCTAGAAACAGTGAGGTGGTTCCTAACTATGGGATCAGAGGAAGATAGATTACATGATGAGTTTGTATTACATCTACTCCAATTTGTACTGAAACATAATTATTTCACCTTTAATAATGGCTTCTTCCTACAAAAAAGAGGAACCGCGATGGGTACTGCTTGTGCCCCCACCTACGCCAACCTATTTTTAGGATGGTGGGAGCAAAAATATGTCTTCTCTGATAAAAATTCACAGTTCCTAGAGAATATTCCCCTCTGGATACGGTTTATAGATGACATACTGTTCCTTTGGGAGGGCACCAAGAATGAATTAGATCTCTTTCTCCAAAATCTTAATAGGAATAGGCTCAATATCAAATTAACTCATGAAACCAGTCTAACAAAGATCAACTTTCTGGATCTAGAAATCAGTAAAACTACAGAAGGACTCCTAACCATGGATGTACACAGAAAACCAACAGCAACTAACAGTGTCTTACACAGTACAAGTGCACATGCACCAAACACTATACAAGCCCTGCCGGTGGGCGAATTCCTCAGAATGAGGAGAAACTGTTCCTCAGACACCAACTACAACAAAAGGGCCAAAGAATTAACAACAAGACTATTGGCCAGAGGCTATAGTAAAAGATCAATTAAAAAAGCAGAACATCGAGCAAGATGCACTGACAGGAATGAGCTCCTACAGAAAAAACAAAAATCCCAACGGGAAAACATCAGATTTATTTCTACATACAATCCAGCAAGTTCACAAGTAAGGAAAATCTTACAAAATAATTGGCATATTGTACTATCAGACCCTATCCTAAACAAAATTTTAGGACCAAAAATCCTAACAGGCTACAGGAGAAGTAGCAATCTGAAAGATCTAATTAGCCCTAGTCATCTGCAAAGTAAAAAAACAGCAACTGCCTTTACCAAAGGATCCTTTAAATGTGGTACATGTTCAACATGTTGTTTCATGGTGAAAACACACACAGTAAAGGACCGATTTAACAAAACCCATGCAATAAACTCACATATCAACTATCAAACAGAGGGGATCATCTATGCAATCAAATGTACATGCAACCTATTTTACATAGGTATGTCGACCAGAAAAATAAGAATAAGATTGCAAGAGCATCTTAGAAACATCAAAAATGCAGTAAAAGACCTACAAGCAGGAAAACAATTAACATCAGTAGCAAGACATTTCATGAACAAACACAATTGTAGACAAAGTGATCTGAAATGCTTTGGACTACAAAAAATAAACCTGGGTATTAGGGGTGGAAACCTAGAAAACAAACTACAAGCGGAAAGTAGATGTATTTTCTTAATGAATTCAGTCCAACCCTCAGGTCTTAATGAGAATAACAACTTCTCATCCTTCTTGTAAAGATTGAAATTTCCAACCCTACAGGACCCCAATTTTGGGGTCAATATTCATAACCCTATAGGACCCCAATCCTGGAAATATCATACAACTATTGATTAGATTGGCTAAGTCAATGTGGAGACTACTATCAGTATCTGTTGAATCATCTATACATTTCAGAATTACATACTAATAGTGACTATTAAATATAAGACCCAATCGTATACAGAAAAAATAACATCTTCTTACAAGAAATTGGTTACTGCAACTATCAAGATGTAACATTTAAAATCTAGTCATAAAATTCATTAAACACAACACTGTCACAATCACTTCTAATCAAAATCCTTTAAGATTTATTTTTTAAATAAAGTTCAACTCACCTAATTTTAGTTAATTTCACACAAAAATTGATACTATTCTGTTAGATTTATACTAAATAACAGATATCATCACTTAATAATATTGGTATCTATGTAAATATACAAAATCTTTTAAATTCTTGAGCAATTTTTGCACAACACAGTCACACAATCGGACTGATATATCCCTAAAAAATGAACACAAATAATCACGATAGCACACCAATCTTAGCACACTCCATTTCACAATTTTGCACTATATTTTATTTTTGCATTTTATTATTTATTTTTCATTTTTCACTACTTTACCACAATAGAAATACTATTTCCGACAATAGCACTGCACACCTAGAAGTTAATAACATAATGTTACACTATAAGAATTATTTAACAGCTGTTGTTCCAAAAAAGAAAGTTAAGAGCAAGAAAAATTTTATGACAATAATCGCATTGTCTCTGATACAAAATAACAAACATTTTAAAAAATATATACTTAAGAAAACAGTGTCATGGGAACGAATATTATAATAGTTTAAATGACCTTTTTTAGATCTAATGGTCCTAAATAACAGACTGATAGTTCTGATATGAATACAACAGTCTTCTGACAAGCATCTGAATGTATAAATAACAAAATGTAACTCTCATCAGTGATGATAAGGGGGTCCAATAGGAAGCATCTACTTGCAAGTAGAAGTAAGACGTCATCAGAAGGGTGGGACCCAAAACCTTTTAAATAACCAGTTAGTGAGCGGCGCGCTCACCCTTTGAGAAAGCCGTTAGGGCGAAACATGTTAGGGACGTTAGGGAATTGGTGAGGAGTCCTGGAGCTCCTGTATTTTTAGATGAGCCTTAGAATGCTATATTACTAAACCTGTTCTAATTTACTAAATACTAGCTTTAGGTGGTTATCATCTTTGTTAAAATCTAACTATATTTGATCTTACACGCTCGATGTTCATTAAATAGACCTGATGGGCAAGTGATACGAAAGCAGTATATCTGGATGTGGGGCAGAGTTGTAGGAGTTACTCGACACAGATAAACTTTAGCCTGCAAGCTGGGAATTAAATATACAATACTAGCATATGATTTAATGATTACCGGGTAAGATTGCATCTACTCCATCGGCATAAACCGAGCGGTGTGGTCAGCAGTAGCCCCATTTGAATTGCGAAAACCGGCATTGCATGTGTGTGCTGAAATTAGACAGCATTTGTGTTCGAGTCAGCTGCACTCAAAACTCTCTATATAATCAGCAAACAGCTCTGTCACTTATTGGCAATAACCGCTATGCTACAGCTATAAACTTACAACTAACGTGTGGTATCATCAATATTTTAAATTGTAATACTCCATACCAAAAACTGATGGGCTGTATCTGAGTAGTTATAGCATATAAGATGTAGGTATGCTGAATTTTTACTTATGAGAATTAACACTGCCTTGAAAACACGGTATACAAACTGTACATCTATATCAAATTAAAGATTACCTCTCTCACTCATCTGATAATAACAGTTACGTTATAATTATAAGTCTACAACAAGTTGGTGGTATCATTAATATCTGTAAACATAATATACTATATTTACTGACCAGCTCTATCTGAATATCTATAGCCTTGAACCTGTATATTCGCTGAATTTTTATTTATGCATAGGGGCACTGCTCTAACACACAAACTTTGCACTAAACACACGAACCAACATCAAATATGTTTAATAATGCATGAGTCGAGTTGACATGCTCATGTATATGACATACAAGTGGTGTGCCAATATATAAGCTTATAATAAATGTGCTGAAGTTCGATTTATCTCAGCGGGCAGAGCTATCCAATAGGGTTCAAAAGCATATAGTAAGATATTTGATACCACAACAAGCATTTCAAGAGAGTGGGTACTGATGTAACATAAGCAGTATACCAAACATACCAACTTATAATTAAGTTGTATACAGAGATATACACACAACTATTCCACATGACTTCTTGTTATAAGTCTGCATCAGTTTAAATTAACTTGATGCAATTTTACTTAAGAAGTCTACCAGTACAACCTATGACCTACCTGGCTAGAATCGATTTAAAGAGAACAGGCTAACCACTGAGTCTTTAGCATCTAAGTGAGTTTTTAAATTTATTTCCAGTATTTTATATTAATTTTGACACAATAAAAGTTATGTTTTAACGTTGAACACGCAAACTCACTAGACCATCAGCAACTCTATTTTGCCTTAAGGAACAAAGTCTTTCATACCATTTATAACTATACCCTATATTAACCCCCAAGAGTGCTATATATGTAGTCTGTCGAGTTAGAGCCTTTCTCTACCAAAAGTTTCACATGTTGAAAACTACATAGCACCTTTTGTAGTCCACATATTTGTAAGGGAATTATCCCCACATACATTAAGGACAATCAGGGGTTAAATTGGGAATTAGAAATATTTAAGCCACATCAGGCTAGTAGTGCCGTTGATACCTCCTTTTTCTAGCTTCATAAGGCCCTTCATTGGCTGTATTTTGGTAGTACTGTTCTTATTAGTTTAATACCTGATACAACACCGAATGGTGGCAGCTCTATATGGCCTGCATGAATAGCTGCACCCAAAGCCAAAAAAAAGCCAAGCGGTCTTGCACTAACACCCATGGCTAACTCTGTTGTTTCAAGTTCTACTATTCTTAGCTCTTTCATCTCATCCCTGTTACTTCCAGGACTCTCAGTGGTGGTGGTCTACATGGCCATCATGATTACCCTCACCAAAATATAACAACAATACGTGCGTGCAGGGAACCATGGTAAGGTTACTTCCTTTCGCAAAATCGAGTATAACAGTTGCAGGCAGAGGTTCTGACCCTGCATTATGGCTGCACCTCTCCCTAAAAGAGGCATGCGTTACAGAGTCTGTGGGCATGTATGCAAAGAGCTGGCCTGCCTAAAAAGAGGAGCAAGGCTGTACAGGTTGTTCTCCTTCAGCCGTTTTATACGCTGTCCCACGGCCACGACCCTCAACAGCCACAACAGAATGAAACACTACATATGCCATCCTTTTGAACAACAGAGTACAGGTATGGCATTGATTTTAGTTACACGGCGACATTTATTATGAACCGTGAAATTGAAAACAAAAACATGATTGGACACCCAGTACAGTACAGGTCGTTATCCTTCGGCCTTTTTAGAATAGTGTTCTGGACCCCCAACAAAAACAACAGCAGGAAAGAGGACATATGGCATCCTTTTGAACAATAGATGACAGGTAAGGCATAGATTTTACAAAGCCATAGATAAATTTTTTTAAACTGTGAAATAAAAAAAAAACATTGATTGGGCACCCAGCACACTTCTTTATCCTTAGGCCTTTTTATAAGAGGCTCCCGGAGCCTCAACAGAAACAACAGCATGAAAGAGGACATATGGCATCCTTGTGAACAATTGATTACAGTTAAGGCATTTATTTTAGAATCCCAGAGATCATTTATATGACCCGGTAAATAGAAAAAAACATTGATAGGACACCCAGTACACTTCTTTATCCTTAGGCCATTTTTAATAAGAGGGTCCCGGAGCCTCAACCAAAACAACAGCATGAAAGAGGACATATGGCATCCTTTTGAATAATAGATTACAGGAAAGGCATTGATTTTAGAAACCCACAGATCATTATTTGCAACCGGGAAATAGAAAAAAACATTGATTAGACACCCAGTACACTTATTTATCCTTAGGCCTTTTTAATAAGAGGGTCCCGGAGCCTCAACCGAAACAACAGCATGAAAGAGGACATATGTCATCCTTTTGAATAATAGATTACAGGAAAGGCATTGCTTTTAGAAACCCACAGATCATTAGTTGCAACCGGGAAATAGAAAAAAACATTGATTAGACACCCAGTACACTTATTTATCCTTAGGCCTTTTTAATAAGAGGGTCCCGGAGCCTCAACCAAAACAACAGCATGAAAGAGGACATATGGCATCCTTTTGAATAATAGATTACAGGAAAGGCATTGATTTTAGAAACTCACATATCATTATTTGCAACTGGGAAATAGAAAAAAACATTGATTAGACACCCAGTACACTTATTTATCCTTAGGCCTTTTTAATAAGAGGGTCCCGGAGCCTCAACCGAAACAACAGCATGAAAGAGGACATATGGCATCCTTTTGAATAATAGATTACAGGAAAGGCATTGATTTTAGAAACCCACAGATCATTATTTGCAACCGGGAAATAGAAAAAAAAATTGATTAGACACCCAGTACACTTATTTATCCTTAGGCCTTTTTAATAAGAGGGTCCCGGAGCCTCAACCGAAACAACAGCATGAAAGAGGACATATGTCATCCTTTTGAATAATAGATTACAGGAAATGCATTGATTTTAGAAACCCAGAGATCATTAGTTGCAACCGGGAAATAGAAAAAAACATTGATTAGACACCCAGTACACTTATTTATCCTCAGGCCTTTTTAATAAGAGGGTCCCGGAGCCTCAACCGAAACAACAGCATGAAAGAGGACATATGTCATCCTTTTGAATAATAGATTACAGGAAAGGCATTGATTTTAGAAACCCACAGATCATTATTTGCAACGGGGAAATAGAAAAAAACATTGATTAGACACCCAGTACACGTATTTATCCTTAGGCCTTTTCAATAAGAGGGTCCCGGAGCCTCAACCGAAACAACAGCATGAAAGAGGACATATGTCATCCTTTTGAATAATAGATTACAGGAAAGGCATTGATTTTAGAAACCCAGATATCATTAGTTGCAACCGGGAAATAGAAAAAAACATTGATTAGACACCCAGTACACTTATTTATCCTTAGGCCTTTTTAATAAGAGGGTCCCGGAGCCTCAACCGAAACAACAGCATGAAAGCAAGACATATGTCATCCTTTTGAATAATAGATTACAGGAAAGGCATTGATTTTAGAAACCCAGAGATCATTATTTGCAACCGGGAAATAGAAAAAAACATTGATTAGACACCCAGTACACTTATTTATCCTTAGGCCTTTCTAATAAGAGGGTCCCGGAGCCTCAACCGAAACAACAGCATGAAAGAGGACATATGTCATACTTTTGAATAATAGATTACAGGAAAGGCATTGATTTTAGAAACCCACAGATCATTAGTTGCAACCGGGAAATAGAAAAAAACATTGATTAGACACCCAGTACACTTATTTATCCTCAGGCCTTTTTAATAAGAGGGTCCCGGAGCCTCAACCGAAACAACAGCATGAAAGAGGACATATGTCATCCTTTTGAATAATAGATTACAGGAAAGGCATTGATTTCAGAAACCCACAGATCATTATTTGCAACCGGGAAATAGAAAAAAACATTGATTAGACACCCAGTACACTTATTTATCCTTAGGCCTTTTTAATAAGAGGGTCCCGGAGCCTCAACCGAAACAACAGCATGAAAGAGGACATATGTCATCCTTTTGAATAATAGATTACAGGAAAGGCATTGATTTTAGAAACCCACAGATCATTAGTTGCAACCGGGAAATAGAAAAAAACATTGATTAGACACCCAGTACACTTATTTATCCTCAGGCCTTTTTAATAAGAGGGTCCCGGAGCCTCAACCGAAACAACAGCATGAAAGAGGACATATGTCATCCTTTTGAATAATAGATTACAGGAAAGGCATTGATTTTAGAAACCCACAGATCATTATTTGCAACCGGGAAATAGAAAAAAACATTGATTAGACACCCAGTACACTTATTTATCCTTAGGCCTTTTTAATAAGAGGGTCCCGGAGCCTCAACCAAAACAACAGCATGAAATAGGACATATGTCATCCTTTTGAATAATAGATTACAGGAAAGGCATTGATTTTAGAAACCCAGAGATCATTAGTTGCAACCGGGAAATAGAAAAAAACATTGATTAGACACCCAGTACACTTATTTATCCTTAGGCCTTTTTAATAAGAGGGTCCCGGAGCCTCAACCGAAACAACAGCATGAAAGAGGACATATGTCATCCTTTTGAATAATAGATTACAGGAAAGGCATTGATTTTAGAAACCCAGAGATCATTAGTTGCAACCGGGAAATAGAAAAAACCATTGATTAGACAGCCAGTACACTTATTTACCCTTAGGCCTTTTTAATAAGAGGGTCCCGGAGCCTCAACCGAAACAACAACATGAAAGAGGACATATGTCATCCTTTTGAATAATAGATTACAGGAAAGGCATTGATTTTAGAAACGCAGAGATCATTAGTTGCAACCGGGAAATAGAAAAAAACATTGATTAGACACCCAGTACACTTATTTATCCTTAGGCCTTTTTAATAAGAGGGTCCTGGAGCCTCAACCGAAACAACAGCATGAAAGAGGACATATGTCATCCTTTTGAATAATAGATTACAGGAAAGGCATTGATTTTAGAAACACAGAGATAATTAGTTGCAACCGGGAAATCTAAAAAAACATTGAATAGACACCCAGTACACTTCTTTATCCATAGGCCTTTTTAGCAGAGGCTCCAGGACCCTCAACAAAAACAAGAGCAGGGATCTGGGCATAGGAGTACAATGGAGTGTGACAATAATAATGTGAAGGAGAAGATTGCGGAGTTGTGGCATTTTAATTTTGTTATCGTGGGAAGTACTTGCAATGACCTTGCTCTGGTGAATCCATATCACAAATGTGTTTATTAAGGCACTGTTTGTCTATTTTTTGAATATCAGCATTTGGTAAATGAAGCTCAACTTAAGGCTGGTGAGAACCGACCTTTCTTCTGGCTGTTTGCAAATGTTGTGGCTCTGGACAAACATGTGAATAAGGGGCCATCAGCCATATTCTGCATGCAACCCCTTTGATGATTGACGATAAACATGTGTCACCTGCAATCAGAGCTCGTTACTTCTGTCTAAATCATCTTCCTGGTATGGACAGGCCACTGTTTCCCACAGCAAGTCCGAAGCTTGAACTACAAGATTGTCTTGAGTATGGTAGGAAACCAAAGTTTATTTAATTCTGTACTATCACCAAAAAAGCTGAACTTCTTGAAGCAAGGAAAATGCAAGCAATTCCATGTGCTTATGGATGACAAGGACGTCCTGTCCTGTTGTGCACAGAGATGGAGAGGATTTTGGGCCTCCCTGTACACTACCCAGATGTCTCCAACATCACCAGAAACACAAGACAGCAACTCTTGGGAAGTTCCTGGAATGTTCCGGTAGCCATCTCTTTGCGCCCCGAAAGGAATACTTTATCAGTGCTTTTGTATACATCCGACAACAGCTTCGGAGACTGTGGTGATGCACATGTTATTTACTGTTGTTCCAGCTGTGGCAATATCAATTGGCATTAAAAAGGTAAGATTTTGGGGGGGCGGAGCCTATAGCTGTTGCGGTAGGACGTGTGTTTGAGGAGCTCCAGGTCTTACAAGTTACTTTGGAGTTAGTTTTCAACCTTAATTTAATTTTCTTTTTGGGATTCATAGTCACACTTTCTGGGGCTATCCAAGGGGAGCCTGGAGATACCTTACTCATATCGGCTTTCCTATGTTCCTCAGCTGACTGCGTTACAGCTAGCCACGAGACTGAGAGGCCTCTCTAGCCTGATAGTGCTGTCAAAGCTGCTGCCAATATACCCCCCCAGGACCCTGGGTTATCAAACCAGTTCTATAGTAACTGGACAACTCGTTAATCACAACTATTGACAAAGAGAAGGAAAAGCACTAGTCACCCCTTATATCAACGGGTACGGAGACCTGTATTTGTCTTTCCAATATGGCGCTGGACACCAAACTAATCCTGAATGAAGTGAAAGCCATGCTAGATGCACACTTCCTCAGCCTGCATGAAGCACTACAGGAGGAATTCACATCCCTAAAGGGGGTTTGCGCTAAAGCGGTAAGAGGAGCACAACCTTTGCCTGAACCACACAAGCACTCGACCCAGGCACCTGAAATCTACAAAGTGGACACAATCCGTCTGACCCTGATCCTTTTATAACTACTCGGCCCGATTAACAGAGGTAAAACCCTATGTTATTTTACACCATAGAGCCCACTCGTAACAGGCATGTTATTTTTATTGTTTGATCTGGAATTTAAAGGTTGGATAGTTTATCTTAGCTATTGGGGATGACATATAAAACCACTCCAGTTTAATGAACGCTACTACTATACCCTATTCTTTTTGATTGGTACTTTTACATACAGTACTTTATAGTGTTTCAGCCCTTTTTAGCCACTGCAGATAGTGAGGGTTCTGAGAGTTAATTCTTTAATCCAATGTACTAATATATACATGCTCCTATGTCATTTTGGACTTTATCCAAGATCCCAACATCATCTCACCCTTGATGCATTAGCAGCCCAAAACATGCCTCCTTAAATATACTCCTATTATAGCAGCCTTTGGCCCACTTCAATTTCACCTCCCTGTACCCTAACCCATCCAAAGTGATTCTTTGTGTTATTGTTTCCCTCATAATTTGTCCCATCTAGCGTGATATTAATTGGATTGTTCCTCTCAGATACAAAACTATACCTATATGTACTATGGCCTATAAGTGGCTGTTCCATAAACTAATAGTCCTCTGAGATGTAATATATGAGTCATATGGTCCATGAGTGGCCTTTAGTATGAGGAGAGGACTCAGTACTATACCTAAATACAAAAAATGAGGTTTTAACTATACATTCAATTACGTCTTGATTTGTTTCCATGTCGCTCTTCTTTGTGATGTTTAATCAAATATGGTTTAACTAGACACTTCTTTGAGTTGATTTTATCTATTGTTTTCTAATTGCATACAGTTTGTTATGGTTTTATTGATTCATGTTGTAATCTGTGCAAACCTCAATAAAAATATTTATAAAAAAAAAAAAAAAAAAAAAAAAAAGGTAAGATTTGGAGACTTGTGACGCACATTTTATGCACGCTGTGGCAATTGCAATTTGCATTAAAAAGAATCTGCTAACAACCACTACCTAGGACCACACCTGACTCCTGAAGTCATGCTTCAGTTAGTAACTCAAGTTAAATTATATATATATTTTTTTTTTATTATGCTCAGCAGATTCAAAACATACCATTCTTCTAGTCATATCACACGACATGTCAAAATGCTGCATGGAAAATGGCAGTGTGCAAAGTCATAATCTTAGTGAACCTATAAGTGCATTAAATTTTCTAAAATAAACAAAAATACAGAGAAAAAAAAAAGAAAAAAAAGGAAAGAGGACATATGGCATCCTTTTGAACAATAGATTACATTTAAGGCATTGATTTGAGAAACCCAGAGATAATTTGTTGCAACCGTGAAATCTAAAAAAACCTTGATTAGACACCCAGTACACTTATTTATCCTTAGGCCTTATTAGCAGAGGCTCCAGGACCCTCAACAAAACCAGCAGCAGGAAAGAGGACATATGGCATCCTTTTGAAAAATAGATTTCTGGAAAGGCATTGATTTTAGAAACCCGGGGATAATTTGTTTCAACCGGGAAATCTAAAAAAACATTGATTAGACACCCAGTACACATATTTATCCTTAGGCCTTTTTAGCAGAGGCTCCAGGACCCTCAACAGAAACAACAGCATGAAAGAGGACATATGGCATCCTTGTGAACAATTGATTACAGTTAAGGCATTGATTTTAGAATCCCAGAGATCATTTATATTAAACGGGAAATAGAAAAAAACATTGATTGGACACCCAGTACACTTCTTTATCCTTAGGCCTTTTTATAAGAGGCTCCCGGAGCCTCAACAGAAACAACAGCATGAAAGAGGACATGTGGCATCCTTGTGAATAATAGATTACAGGAAAGGCATTGATTTTAGAAACCCGGGGATAATTTGTTGCAACCGTGAAATCTAAAAAAAACATTGATTAGACACCCAGTACACTTCTTTATCCTTAGTCCTTTTTATCAGAGGCTCCCGGAGCCTCAACAGAAACAACAGCATGAAAGAGGACATATGGCATCCTTGTGAATAATAGATTACAGGAAAGTTATTGATTTTAGAAACCCGGGGATAATTTGTTGCAACCGTGAAATCTAAAAAAACATTGATTAGACACCCAGTATACTTATTTATCCTTAGGCCTTTTTAGCAGAGGCTCCAGGACCCTCAACAAAACCAGCAGCAGGAAAGAGGACATATGGGATCCTTTTGAAAATTAGATTACAGGAAAGGCATTGATTTTCGAAACCTGGGGATAATTTGTTGCAACCGTGAAATCTAAAAAACATAGATTAGACACCCAGTACACTTCTTTATCCTTAGGCCTTTTTATAAGAGGCTCCCGGAGCCTCAACAGAAACAACAGCATGAAAGAGGACAAATGGCATCCTTGTGAATAATAGATTACAGGAAAGGCATTGATTTTAGAAACCCGGGGATAATTTGTTGCAACCGTGAAATCTAAAAAAACATAAATTAGACACCCAGTACACTTCTTTATCCTTAGGCCTTTTTATAAGAGGCTCCCGTAGCCTCAACAGAAACAACAGCATGAAAGAGGACATATGGCATCCTTGTGAATAATAGATTACAGGAAAGGCATTGATTTTAGAAACCCGGGATCATTTGTTGCAACAGTGAAATCTAAAAAAACATAGATTAGACACCCAGTACACTTCTTTATCCTTAGGCCTTTTTATAAGAGGCTCCCGGAGCCTCAACAGAAACAACAGCATGAAAGAGGACATATGGCATCCTTGTGAATAATCGATTACAGGAAAGGCATTGATTTTAGAAACCCGGTGATAATTTGTTGCAACCGTGAAATCTAAAAAAACATTGATTAGACACTCAGTACACTTATTTATCCTTAGGCCTTTTTAGCAGAGGCTCCAGGACCCTCAACAAAACCAGCAGCAGGAAAGAGGACATATGGCATCCTTTTGAAAATTAGATTACAGGAAAGGCATTGATTTTAGAAACCCAGAGATAATTTGTTGCAACCGGGAATTTGAATCAAACAAATGATTCGATGGACACCCAGTACACTTCTTTCTCCTTCGGCCTTTTTATAAGAGGGTCCAGGACCCTCAAAAAAACACCAGCAGGAAAGAGGACGTATGGCATCCTTTTGAACAATAGAGTACAGGTACAGCATTGATTTTACAAACCCAGAGATAATTTTGGTCAAATGTGAAATAGAAAAAAAAATTGAGTGGACACCCAGTACACCTCTTTCTCCTTAGGCCTTTTTATAAGAGGGTACAAGACCCTCAAACAAAATACCAGCAGGAAAGAGAACATATGGCATCCTTTTGAACAATAGAGTACTGGTACGGCATTGATTTTAGAAACCCACAGATAATTGTTTGGAAAAGTGAAATAGCCCCAAAAACCATGCTTGGACTCCCACTCCAGGTCGTTCTCCTTCAGCCTTTTTATAAGAGCATCCAGCACCCTCAACAGAAACAACTGCAGGAAACACCACCACATATGCCATCCTTTTGCACAAGCGAGTACAGGTATGGCATCCATTTTAGAAACCCAGAGATAATTGAGAGGAACCAGGAACATTTTTCTAAAAATTTGATGGAGCACCCATTACAGGTCGTTCTCCTCCAGCCTTTTTATACCATGGGCCACGACCCCCAACAGGCACAACAGCATGAAACACCACATATGCCACCCTTTTGCACAATAGAGTACAGGTATGGCATAGATGGAACACGGAGATAATTTAGAGCAACCAAGAGACGGATAAAGATGCTTGGTTGGTCCTCCTCCTTCAAATTTGTGGCATTTTGCGTTCAATTTAATGGTCCACCAGATATGAGTGGTGTGCTAAGTTGTACAATTCGTAACAGTTTAATCACTAGTGTTATGTGCCTTATTTTTTTTTATTTGAGTTTTGTACCCACAAAGCTGCAGCAGAGGCCAGAAAAATTAGGAATGTACAAATGACTGAAAAATTTGGGTATTGTTGTAGCAACTGCTGTAGCAGCAGCCAGAAAAATTGATGTTTGTAAAACATTTATAAAGTGCCCTAAAAGCTTGTGGCTTGAACACTAGTTGTTGGCGGATAAGTCAAGCAAGTCCTCCGGCTTTATAAAAAAAAAATAAGGCCAGCCTGTGTACCAGTTGTAGCCCAAGCCAGCTCATCTCATCATCAGGCCTTTTTTATTCAAATGTATCGCCCAATGTCAGTCCCTTCGGGATCCAGCCCTCATTCATTTTTATAAAAGTGAGATAGTCAAGACTTTTTTGACCTAGGCGACTTCTCTTCTCAGTGACAAAACCTCCTGCTGCACTGAAAGTCCTTTCGGACAGGACACTTGAAGCGGGGCAGGCCAGAAGTTCCATTGCAAATTGGGATAGCTCAGGCCACAAGTCCAGCCTGCACACCCAGTAGTCAAGGGGTCCATCGCTCCTGAGAGTGTCGAGATCCGCAGTTAAAGCTAGGTAGTCTGCTACCTGTCGGTTGGGTCTTTCTCTAAGGCTGGATTCCGAAAGGCTCTGATGGTGCATGGGAGTTAAAAAGGTACGCATGTCCTCCATCAACAAGACGTCAGGAAAGTGTCCTGTCCTTGCCGCCGTGGTCATGGGAGGAGGAGGAGGATTAATTTCATCTCTTCCCCTGTTACATTCCCGTGGTGCTCTGACATCACCCTTATATGCTGTGTAAAGCATAGTTTTTAATTTATTCTTAAAATGCTCCATCCTTTCCGACTTGCAGGAATTTGGTAACATTTCAGGCACTTTATGCTTATACCGGGGGTCGAGGAGCATGGACACCCAGTACAGGTCATTCTCCTTCAGCTTTTTTATACGAGGGTCCCTCAACAGGCACGACAGCATGAAAGAACCCATTTGAACAAGGGAAAAAATATCCCCAGCTCCCCAGAGGCTGGCCTAGCACCGTGGTCATACAAATACTCATTAACAGCTTTTTCTTGTTGGAGCAGGCGGTCAAACATTAGGATTGTTGAATTCCACCGTGTCGGGCTGTCGCAAATCAAGCGCCTCACTGGCAGGTTGTTTCGACGCTAGATATCGGACAAGTGCGCCATGGTCGTGTATGAATGCCTGAAATGGCCACACACCTTCCTGGCCTGCTTCAGGACGTCCTGTAAGCCTGGGTACTTATGGACAAATCATTGTACAATTAAATTACACACATGTGCCATGCACGGCACATGTGTCAACTTGCCCAATTTCAATGCCGCCACCAAATTACTTCCATTGTCAGAAACAACCTTGCCAATCTCCAGTTGGTGCGGAGTCAGCCACTGATCCACCTGTGCGTTCAGGGCAGTCAGGAGTGCTGGTGCGGTGTGACTCTTCGCTTTCAGGCAAGTCAACCCCAAGACGGCGTGACACTGCCGTACCCGGGATGTAGCATAGTACCTGGTGAGCTGGGGGTGCCATAGATGTGGAGCAAGACGCAGAAGTTGAAGAGGACTCAGCCGAGGAAGAGGTTATGGAAGAGGATGGAGTAGGAGGAGTAGAGGAGGTAGCAGAAGGCCTGCCTGCAAGTCGTGGCAGTGTCACCAACTCTTCTGCGGAGCCACGCATTCCATGCTTGTCAGAAGTCAGCAGATTTACCCAATGTGCAGTGTAGGTGATATACCTGCCCTGACCATGCTTTGCAGACCAGCTATCCGTGGTCATATGGACCCTTGCCCCAACGCTGTGTGCCAGACATGCCATAACTTCCTTTCGAACAACAGAGTACAGGTTTGGGATTGCCTTTTGTGAAAAGAAATTTCTGCCAGGTACCTTCCACTGCGGTGTCCCAATAGATAGAACTTTTTTGAAAGCATCAGACTCCACCAGCTTGTATGGTAAAAGCTGGCGGACTAAGAGTTCAGACAAGCCAGCTGTCAGACGCCGGGCAAGGGGGTGACTTTGAGAAATTGGCTTCTTACGCTCAAACATGTCCTTGACAGACACCTGACTGTGGGCAGATGACCAGGAACTGCTACGTAAGAAAGACTGAGTGGAGGATGGTTGAGAGGGGGCAAGGAGGACAGCACTGGTTGACGTGGCTGAAGATGCTGGAGCAGGAGGAGGAGGGCAGCTTTCACTTTGTGTGCTGCTTCTACTCATGTGTTCTTCCCATCGGCGTTTGTGATGGGAGATCATGTGCCTTCGCAAAGCAGTTGTACCTAGGTGGGTGTTGGACTTCCCACAACTCTGTTTCTTTTGGCACAGGTTGCAAATGGAATCGCTGTTGTCAGAGGCAGACACACAAAAAAAATGCCACACTGCTGAGCTCTGCGATGACGGCATTCTGGTGGTGGCAACAGCATGCGTTGATGGGCGTCGGCGTGCTGTCTGGCTGACCCCTGGTGACGATGCATGCTGTCTAACTGTGCCACTATCTCCTTGAGACGACCTCCCCATGCTTCCAAATCGTCTCCTCCTCCTCCTCTCTGTCTCCCCATCTGAACTTTCCCCCTCTTCTTCTTCTCTTCTAGCAGGCACCCACGTGACATCCACCGACACATCATCATCAACCGCTTCACTTGTATCTGAAATATCAAGAAAGGAAGCAGCAGTGGGTACAACATCATCATCACACCGTACCTCCATGTCGGTAATGCTGCCTGACTGAGACTGATCACTATTATCTACATCCTCTGTCAATGATGGTTGCGCATCACTCATTTCTTCCAAATGATGTGTCAATAACTCCTGTGACAGATCAAGTGAAGCGGCTGTGGTGCTAGTGTTGGTGGTGGCGACAGGCGGGGGAGTGGCACTGGTCACTTGAGACCTGCCCAAAGCACAGCTGGACGTAGATGTTGCGTCAAGGTTAGGAGGACTAGCAGCAGAAGCTGAAGAAGATTGGGTGTCCTGTGTTAGCCATTCAACTAGGTCCTCCTCGGAAGTTTTTGCGTCCTCCCTGGCACCCGGCGTCTGAACAATGTGCATATTTGTAGGGTCTAAAGGAATCACAGCACCACGACCACGACCACGGAACCTGCGGGGTGGCCTGCCTCTGCCTGTCATTTTTTTTTAAATGGACACTAACAATACTATTACACCAATTGAGTGGTGGCACTGTGAAAGTGGGCACAGTATATGCTGTGAGACTGACAACAACAAAAAAGACAGATGTTTTAAAAATCACAAATTGTTAATTTTTTAAAATATTACAAGTACTGTGACAACAAATATTATTGTTTGGCACTAGTTGGCAAATGGGCCTGTCTGGCACACACGCTGGGAGAAAGGAAACTGCAATTCAATGGCACTAGGAAACTGAAGAATCACAGTCAAACCAGTTATGATTAACAAAAATTCCAATCCTGTTACAATAAATATGATTGGTGGCACTAATTGGCTAGTTGGGACTGGCACACAGGCAGGCAGGCAGGAGGAAAATGCAATTCAAGGGCACTAGTAGACTGCAGATTGACAGTCAAAACAGTGATGATTGACACATTTTTCAATACTGTTAAAAGAAATATGATTGCTGGCACTAATTGGATAGTTGGGCCTGGCACACAGGCTGGCAGGCAGTAGAAAAGTGCAATTCAATAGCACGAGCAAACTGAGGATTAAGATCAACAATCAAATTTTTTTTAATTTTAATTAGTAACTATACTGTGACAACAATTATGATTGGTGTAAATAGTTGGCAAGACGGCCTGGCACAAAAGGCTGGCAGGCAGGAGGTAAATGCAATTCAAGGACACTAGGAGACTGAATACTGACAGTCAAAACAGTGATGATTGACAATTTTTGCAATACTGTTAAAAGAAATATGATTGCTGGCATTAATTGGCTAGGTGGGCCTGGCACACAGTAGGCTGCAAGGCAGGAGGAAAGTGCAATTCAATGGCACCAGCAAACTGAGGATTCACAACAACTATTACCAAAAATTTTAATTTTTAATTATTAAGAATACTGTGACAACAAATATGATTGGTATAAATATGTTTCAAGTAGGCCTGGCACACAGGCTTGGAAGGCAGTAGAAAAGTGCAATTCTAGGGCACGAGCAAACTGAGGATTAAGATCATCAACAATCAAGAATTTTTTAATTTTAATTAGTAACTATACTGTGACAACAATTATGATTGGTGTAAATAGTTGGCAAGACGGCATGGCACAAAAGGCTGGCAGGCAGGAGGTAGATGCAATTCAAGGACACTAGGAGACTGATTACTGACAGTCAAAACAGTGATGATTGACAATTTTGGCAATACTGTTAAAATAAATATGATTGCTGGCAATAATTGGCTAGGTGGGCCTGGCACACAGCAGGCTGCAAGGCAGGAGGAAAGTGCAATTCACTGGCACCAGCAAACTGACGATTCACAACTACTATTAACAAAAATTTTAATTTTTAATTACTAAGAATACTGTGACAACAAATATGATTGGTGTAAATATTTTTCAAGTAGGCCTGGCACACAGGCTTGGAAGGCAGTAGAAAAGTGCAATTCTAGGGCACGAGCAAACTGAGGATTAAGATCATCAACAATCAAGAATTTTTTAATTTTAATTAGTAACTATACTGTGACAACAATTATGATTGGTGTAAATAGTTGGCAAGACGGCCTGGCACAAAAGGCTGGCAGGCAGGAGGTAGATGCAATTCAAGGACACTAGGAGACTGATTACTGACATTCAAAACAGTGATGATTGACAATTTTTGCAATACTGTTAAAAGAAATATGATTGCTGGCAATAATTGGCTAGGTGGGCCTGGCACACAGCAGGCTGCAAGGCAGGAGGAAAGTGCAATTCACTGGCACCAGCAAACTGAGGATTCACAACAACTATTAACAAAAATTTTAATTTTTAATTACTAAGAATACTGTGACAACAAATATGATTGGTGTAAATATTTTTCAAGTAGGCCTGGCACACAGGCTTGGAAGGCAGTAGAAAAGTGCAATTCTAGGGCACGAGCAAACTGAGGATTAAGATCAACAATCAAGAATTTTTTTAATTTTAATTAGTAACTATACTGTGACAACAATTATGATTGGTGTAAATAGTTGGCAAGACGGCCTGGCACAAAAGGCTGGCAGGCAAGAGGTGGATGCAATTCTAGGACAGTAGGAGACTGATTACTGACAGTCAAAACAGTAATGATTGACAATTCTTGCAATACTGTTAAAAGAAATATGATTGCTGGCAATAATTGGCTAGGTGGGCCTGGCACAAAGAAAGGCTGCAAGGCAGGAGGAAAGTGCAATTCAATGGCACCAGCAAACTGAGGATTCACAACAACTATTATCAAAAATTTAAATTTTTAATTATTAAGAATACTGTGACAACAAATATGATTGGTGTAAATATTTTTCAAGTAGGCCTGGCACACAGGCTTGGAAGGCAGTAGAAAAGTGCAATTCTAGGGCACGAGCCAACTGAGGATTAAGATCATCAACAATCAAGAATTTTTTAATTTTAATTAGTAACTATACTGTGACAACAATTATGATTGGTGTAAATAGTTGGCAAGACGGCCTGGCACAAAAGGCTGGCAGGCAGTAGGTAGATGCAATTCAAGGACACTAGGAGACTGATTACTGACAGTCAAAACAGTGATGATTGAAAATTTTTGCAATACTGTTAAAAGAAATATGATTGCTGGCAATAATTGGCTAGGTGGGCCTGGCACACAGCAGGCTGCAAGGCAGGAGGAAAGTGCAATTCACTGGCACCAGCAAACTGAGGATTCACAACAACTATTAACAAAAATTTTAATTTTTAATTACTAAGAATACTGTGACAACAAATATGATTGGTGTAAATATTTTTCAAGTAGGCCTGGCACACAGGCTTGGAAGGCAGTAGAAAAGTGCAATTCTAGGGAACGAGCAAACTGAGGATTAAGATCAACAATCAAGAATTTTTTTAATTTTAATTAGTAACTATACTGTGACAACAATTATGATTGGTGTAAATAGTTGGCAAGACGGCCTGGCACAAAAGGCTGGCAGGCAGGAGGTAAATGCAATTCAAGGACACTAGGAGACTGATTACTGACAGTCAAAACAGTGATGATTGAAAATTTTTGCAATACTGTTAAAAGAAATATGATTGCTGGCAATAATTGGCTAGGTGGGCCTGGCACACAGCAGGCTGCAAGGCAGGAGGAAAGTGCAATTCACTGGCACCAGCAAACTGAGGATTCACAACAACTATTAACAAAAATTTTAATTTTTAATTACTAAGAATACTGTGACAACAAATATGATTGGTGTAAATATTTTTCAAGTAGGCCTGGCACACAGGCTTGGAAGGCAGTAGAAAAGTGCAATTCTAGGGAACGAGCAAACTGAGGATTAAGATCAACAATCAAGAATTTTTTTAATTTTAATTAGTAACTATACTGTGACAACAATTATGATTGGTGTAAATAGTTGGCAAGACGGCCTGGCACAAAAGGCTGGCAGGCAGGAGGTAAATGCAATTCAAGGACACTAGGAGACTGAATACTGACAGTCAAAACAGTGATGATTGACAATTTTTGCAATACTGTTAAAAGAAATATGATTGCTGGCAATAATTGGCTAGGTAGGCCTGGCACACAGCAGGCTGCAAGGCAGGAGGAAAGTGCAATTCACTGGCACCAGCAAACTGAGGATTCACAACAACTATTACCAAAAATTTTAATTTTTAATTATTAAGAATACTGTGACAACAAATATGATTGGTGTAAATATTTTTCAAGTAGGCCTGGCACACAGGCTTGGAAGGCAGTAGAAAAGTGCAATTCTAGGGAACGAGCAAACTGAGGATTAAGATCAACAATCAAGAATTTTTTAATTTTAATTAGTAACTATACTGTGACAGCAATTATGATTGGTGTAAATAGTTGGCAAGACGGCCTGGCACAAAAGGCTGGCAGGCAAGAGGTAGATGCAATTCTAGGACACTAGGAGACTGATTACTGACAGTCAAAACAGTGATGATTGACAATTTTTGCAATGCTGTTAAAAGAAATATGATTGCTGGCAATAATTGGCTAGGTGGGCCTGGCACACAGCAGGCTGCAAGGCAGGAGGAAAGTGCAATCCAATGGCACCAGCAAACTGAGGATTCACAACAACTATTACCAAAAATTTTAATTTTTAATTATTAAGAATACTGTGACAACAAATATGATTGGTGTAAATATTTTTCAAGTAGGCCTGGCACACAGGCTTGGAAGGCAGTAGAAAAGTGCAATTCTAGGGCACGAGCAAAATGAGGATTAAGATCATCAACAATCAAGAATTTTTTAATTTTAATTAGTAACTATACTGTGACAACAATTATGATTGGTGTAAATAGTTTGCAAGACGGCCTGGCACAAAAGGCTGGCAGGCAGGAGGTAGATGCAATTCAAGGACACTAGGAGACTGATTACTGACAGTCAAAACAGTGATGATTGACAATTTTTGCAATACTGTTAAAAGAAATATGATTGCTGGCAATAATTGGCTAGGTGGGCCTGGCACACAGCAGGCTGCAAGGCAGGAGGAAAGTGCAATTCACTGGCACCAGCAAACTGAGGATTCACAACAACTATTAACAAAAATTTTAATTTTTAATTACTAAGAATACTGTGACAACAAATATGATTGGTGTAAATATTTTTCAAGTAGGCCTGGCACACAGGCTTGGAAGGCAGTAGAAAAGTGCAATTCTAGGGCACGAGCAAACTGAGGATTAAGATCATCAACAATCAAGAATTTAAAAAAAATAAAAATTTTAAATCAGTTTTTATTGAGGGAAAGAATAAACATGCGGGCACGGACAATTACCCAACAGCTTTGTATGCATCCCATACATAGCATTTATCCATTACATCGTCATATACGCTGTACAACAAAGAGACAAGAATAGCAGGATACAAGTAGTCTCCAACAATTTTCAGCTCAAAAACTTTTCAATTTTAACATATGCATATTAAATCCTGTATTACTGCTTATCAGAATGTCCATAACCCACACGCCAATAACTCCCTCATTTTGTGTGTTGTGGAGAGATTATAACTTCTCCCCTACCTATTTTAAACCTAACTAACCCCCGAAGCCACCCCCCTAGCATTCCCTTTAAACAGCATTATTCGTATCCCAACGTGTACAAGATGTTCTCCTGTAAGTAGGTAAATGCTCCATCCCAGGTACCCTGCTGGACCGGCAACGGATAGGGCGAGAAGAGCAAAAGAGGAAAAGGAGAAAAAAAAAAAAAAAAAGTGGGGGGGGGGGGGAGAGAAGATGATTAAAAAGCAAGATGAGGACTTCCGGTGGGCGGAGCAACCGGGTGGCAGCAAGAAGAGAGAGCTCTGTATAACGACTCTGGAAAATAAGTAATTATTCACTGCCACCGGTTAACCCATGCTACTTTTCTTGCTGAGCAGGCAACCTAACATAAGTGGGCACTTGCTGCAGCTGAAACCTGATGTGTGAAGGGCCTTACATCACGCCCTTGCCCCTGAGAAGAGACTGAAGTGTAAACTAAATAAGGTCTTAGAGGCTCCATTTAGCTTCCATATACTTTACACCCAATTGACCCCCTTTTTGAACACCACCATCTATTACCACTTCTGCCATTCTGGCAACCTGAAATAATGACACAACACAGGAGTTTGGCTAAATATGGAAAGGTCACATTTAATAATTTAATTTAAATTCAAAAAATTTCTCACTGGGTAATAACATACCCTGGGTAATAACATACCCTGGGTAATAACATACCCTGGGTAATAACATACCCTTAATCAACATAACACTCAAAAATGCGTCAGCATTTGCATAACCTGAACTTGGATCCCACGTGTCAGGGGGGGGGACCACAAACCCCCCCTGTGGCAGAGCAGAAGGGGAGGAGCGAACCTGCAGCATATACCAGCCTTTAGCTAGACCACCGAATCACGACTTAGACTGGGTATGCTACAGGATCCCCTCCGCCCCTCGCAAGCCCTGCCTACGTGCCAGATCCCGATTTCACCGCAACAACTTATCAACTTTTCTCCTATATGGCTGCTTGCTTATCTTAACGCTTTCAGCTAGCTTAGACCGCTCGAGTCACCCGCTAGCTTCCAGCTGCAGCTCTCTCGATCCCCTTATTAGGGGGCACGGGCGGTCTTACTGCGATCCAACTAAGTAGCTGACATCGTGCCCCTAACCATGCCAATTTCTCTCGATATCTCTGGTTGTGACCTCTCCGCGTAGTTGTCTTTACTGCTCTCTTGCATCTAGGGAGGGTGGGAGGGAAACAAAAAAGGTTAGTACTGAAGCCACTTCCTGTTGTTCCCCCTATATGTACCTTTTCCAACCCCCCTCTTCCATCTCTTGCTCTTCAGTCCCTCCTCTCATTCTTATCTTCTACTTCCCTATTCTCTAACCTAACTCCTTCCCCCCCCCTCTTCTCCCTTCCCCCCTGTCCTTCCAGCCAGGAGCCCAGCCCTTATGCCGCTCCGTTCTCATGCAATCCCTGCGCTCTTTTTAAGGTCTTAGAGGCTCCATTTAGCTTCCATATACTTTACACCCAATTGACCCCCTTTTTGAACACCACCATCTATTACCACTTCTGCCATTCTGGCAACCTGAAATAATGACACAACACAGGAGTTTGGCTAAATATGGAAAGGTCACATTTAATAATTTAATTTAAATTCAAAAAATTTCTCACTGGGTAATAACATACCCTGGGTAATAACATACCCTGGGTAATAACATACCCTGGGTAATAACATACCCTTAATCAACATAACACTCAAAAATGCGTCAGCATTTGCATAACCTGAACTTGGATCCCACGTGTCAGGGGGGGGGACCACAAACCCCCCCTGTGGCAGAGCAGAAGGGGAGGAGCGAACCTGCAGCATATACCAGCCTTTAGCTAGACCACCGAATCACGACTTAGACTGGGTATGCTACAGGATCCCCTCCGCCCCTCGCAAGCCCTGCCTACGTGCCAGATCCCGATTTCACCGCCAACAAAGAAATACTCTTTCTGCCAAACACCATTTAAACTTTTCCCGTGACCTTTCCTTACCTTGATCATTTCCTCCAACATTCTCCTGATGTCCTCCAAAAACTGGTCATTACCGGCCTCGTTCAGGTGAACTCCGTCGTGCCTGAATATCTCTTCCCTTTTTGCCGCCAACAATGGGTGCTCCAGCACCGATCCACCTATCCCCCTGACTGCTTTTGCCACTACCAAATTAATCTTCCTCCTTGCTCTGTAGCCCGCTCTCTGCGTGTCAGTGTTCCTCCAAACCAACCTTGATATTATGTTTGACCATACTATCTTTACTCCTTGCCATGTTATCGCCAACCACCCCATTACGCTTTTTATACTTTCTTCCAGTTCCCTCAGAGGGTATGCTCCAATATCATTCCCTCCTAAATGTATTATCATTACGTCCGGGCGCCCCCATCTCTGCCTTGCCTGCTGTATGGTGCTTACCAACTCTTCCCACCTCATTCCTCTCTTTCCTATCCACCTAACACTGGCTTCGGTGTATCTAAATCCCAAATGTGTCCCTTTTGCCAATGTCGCAGCCCTAACTTGCGCCCAGTACACGTATGAATGCCCTACCACCCATATCCTTAGTGCTCTTCCTGTAACAAATCACAAAGAAAAATGGAGAATTAAATTCATTTCGGTTGGCGCCATGACTTCGCATCCCTAATCGCAATCAAACCCCCCCTTTTGGCCTGATGTAGGACTTGTATGCTGCTGATTTCCACCTTCCCATTTTTTTAATCTGCTCGATCGAACATCCTCTAGATGCCGCACTGGTTGCTGCCCCTATTCTGAATGAGTGCGGCGCATAGTATGCATCTGACCAACCCAGTCTTTCTACCGTTCTTTCCAATACCTTCCTAAACTGAAAACCCGTGACGCCGGATCCGTCCCTATGCCTAACAAATTGAGGGCCCTCTGCCCTTGCTGTTAGCTCATAATCCCTTACTGCTGCCACCGGGCAAGTCGCGCCACCTGTCCTCCCCATTGACACCCATACCCCTTTTCCTTCCGTATCTGTTTTTGATTTCCGAATTAAAACTAGCACTGCTCGCACGCCCCATTTCACATCTTCTCGCCTTACACCACCGCCCACGTCTTTCCTATTCTTCGCCAGCAATTCCCCTATGCGCAATGCCCCATGGAAAGCCAAAGAGAAAGCTACCCTGAATACCAATGCCTCATCGTCATTGAAACATACTTTGCTGAGCACTGCTAACATTTCCGCCAACCTATCCTCTGTTATCGGCTCCCTTCTATCGCCTTGCTTCTTCTCTCCTACGCTCCACCCCTTGAATACTTTCCTTACAACAAATCTCTTTGTTATATCCTTTCTCCCATATAACTGCGAAAAATACGACACCCCCGCCAGTACTGTGCCCAACTGCCCTTTCTTCACCCCCCCTTGCTTCGATACCCATAGCCATTCTAGAAAAACCGTTTCTTCCTCGCGACCTATAATCTTGTTAAATTCGCACCACCGCTCCCAATACTTCTTGTATACGGCCCACGTTTTTGGCGCCACGGACTTCTCTACCATCTCCCTGATTCCGTCTATTTGCTGCCAATCTGCCAAAGAAGAACAGGGCAGGGTTCACCTTCCTTCCTCGCCCTTGGAGCCACCTTCCTAAATATTTCCCATTTAAACCTTGACAGTGCGTCTGCTACAATATTCCTGTACCCTGGTATATGCTGTGCTTTAAAACAAATATTGTGCTTAAGGCACTTTAATACAAAATATCTCAAATACTTAATAACCGGGTTAGATGATGACGACAAATTATTCATTACATCCACTACTGCCTTATTATCGGACCAACAGATGATTCTTTTGTTCTCTAATACATGGCCCCACAGCTCTATCGCTACTATAATGGGAAACAATTCAAGCAAAGTCATGTTCTTTATCCACCCTTTCTCCTTCCAATCTGCGGGCCATTCGCCCGCGCTCCATCTACCTTGCAAATACGCTCCAAACCCCGCACTGCCTGCTGCATCTGTGAACAACTCCAATTCTTCCACTGACCTTGCCTCTTCCCATATCCTGATACCATTAAATTCATCTAAAAAATGCCTCCCACACTCTGAGGTCTTCCTTCATTTCCTTATTGACGCGCACCATATGCTCGGGCAGCTTTGCCCCTTTTGTCCCCATTTCCAACCTTCTTTTAAATAATCTACCCACCGGTATTACCCGGCACGCAAAATTCAAAACCCCCAGCAATCTCTGCATTTCCCTAAGAGTCACCTTATTCCTTTTCAACATCGTTTTTATCATATGTCTCGCCTTCTCAATCTTATCCGCAGGGAGCTCGCATTGCCCCTTTGCGGAATCTATCATGATACCCAGGAAAACCAGCCTCGTACCCGGCCCCTCCGACTTTTCCGTTGCTACTGGCACTCCCAACTGTTTGAACATTGCCTCTAGCTCTTCCTTCCAGATTCTACATTCCCCTGTCTCTTTCCTGCCTACCACCAAAAAATCATCTAAGTAGTGAGACATACTCTCACATCCTGTTTTTTCTGTAAACAACCAATGCAAAAATGAACTAAACTTTTCAAAAACTGAACAAGAAACCGAACACCCCATGGGCAAACACTTATCTATGTAATAATCACCATCAAACTTACAACCCATTAAATTAAAACTAACTGTGTTCAAAGGCAATAACCTAAAAGCAGATTCCACATCTATCTTTGCCATCAACGCCCCTTTTCCAAGCCGTTTCACTATTCTTACCGCACTATCAAATGATTGATATTGCACTGAAGAATCCAACTTGTCAATTGCGTCGTTGACTGAATTCCCCCTGGGGTAGGACAGGTGCTGTATCATCCTGTATTTACCCTTCTCTTTCTTGGGAACTACTCCCAGGGGGGACACAATCAAGTCAGCACACGGCTTCTCCTTGAATGGCCCTGCCATTCTCCCCAATTTAACCTCCTTCCTCAATTTTTCCGCTAGTACTCCTGGAAATTCTGCTGCAGATTTTAAATTTCTCGCCTGCATAGCCCCTTTAACTTCTGTTTTAACTGGGACCACAAAACCTACACGCAAACCATTTGTTAACAAAATCCTTTCCTCTTTCAGCGGGTACATTGCCAATTCCTCAATGATCCTATCTACCCTCAGCGGCGTTTTGGCCATTACCCGCCATTCCTCCTCCGCTACCGTTGCCCCCGTGCCCTCGAAAGGAAAACTTGCTATTGTTATTGGCATTACCCTTCCTACAATCCACTCCTGAGTGCGCTCCGCCACAATGCCTACATGCGTGCTTATATTTACATGAATTCCCCCTGTCGCACCTCTTGTCATTAAACGCCCAGCATTCCTTTGCCTCTGTTCTGAATGTTTTCCCTTGCCCTATGGGCCTACCTTGTGCTTCAGGGACCTTCATCAACCTCGTCCACGTATCTAGTATTTTTACCCCAAAATCCTTCCTACCTTTACCTCCCAATTGTATATTTCCTTTCCTAAATTCCCTATCGTAATCCTTCCATGCAAAACCCCCGTATGTGGTGTAGCATTCCGCTATCAAATGTATGTATCTCAGCACCCCTTTCATCTTATCTGGATTGGCCGTTAGAAAACATTCTGCATATATGACCATCCCTTTCACCCATTCTGGGAATGTTTGCCTTGCCTTTCTCCCCCTACCTTCATTAGATTTAACTGCTAAAGCTTCCCTAGTCATTTCAAATACATCCACATACCGTCCTCTCTGTGCTTTCCTAACAACCTTCGCCTTCAAATGTGTGGGAAGGGGTAAGAGCTTGGTCGCTGCTACTTCATCATCTAAATTTACTGCATTATCACTGCTGTCCCCATCCTCGTACCCTTCCTTCACCACCTTATTTTTTTTCTTGCTTAGCATACAATTTTCTTACAATTTTCAAGATTTTTCTATGCCCCCTCCCATTACGTTTATCATCCTCAAAATCATCATCAGTTGAACTATCTAACGAAGATTCACTACTATCACTATAAAACATTTGCTTACCGTGTTTCTTCTGCTGCGTGTGATGTCCGTCTTGTCCCTCCTTGTCTGCCTCCACCACCATTCCTTGCGGCGCTGCCGTGCTCACCTCGCCCTCTTTGTCCCTTGTTCCGCTGATTACTTTACCCGCCTTGTCCCTCTTCTGTAACATAGTCATATTTGAATTAGTGCCATCCCCCCCCTTTCTTTGATCCTGTTTCAAAGACCGGTGACCTGACCTCCCACTGCTGCGCCCCCCATCCTCTGTATCCTTAACCCTCCTTTCCTCCTCCACCCTCACATATGTATGGCCTTCTGTATCCCTAATCATCATGGGGCGCTCTACGCTATTCTCCTCTAACCTGACCCTTTTTGTGGCCCTGCTGTCCCTCGCCCCTTTTCTGTGTACTTCACAATATTTTTTTCTTTCTTTAACCCCCTCCCTACTTCTGCTTCGTCCCTCCCTCTCTTCCCCTGACTCCTCTGATTGTGAGCCTGGACCGCCGAGTCCCCGGCCTGCAGGGCTAGCATTCCCTGATGCTCCCTTCCTTCCTGTTTTCCTGTCTGCCTTCCTATCTACTCCGCTTGCTGTGCCTTGTTTACTTTCTTTAATGCGCGTCCCCCGCCCGCTCCCAACTCCCCCTGCTACTATGCTCCTGCTGCCATTCCCCTCTATGCTGCGCCTGTAATCCCCCGCGATGACGTCATCGCGCGACGCACGCCCTGCTGCCGTGCGCATGCGCCCATCCCGCGCACTACCGGAGAAAGAAGGAGAAGAGGGGGGGGAAGGGGAAGAAGGAAGGGGACTGCCGCGCCTATGTCTGGAACTTGAGCCTCTATCTGCTGACATTGCACGCTCACTATAAGCCCGCTCTCGCCCCCGCAACTGCCCGCCCGCCCGGCTGCTGAAACCCGCACCATCTGGGCCCACATTACGCAGCTGCGTGTCCTGCCTTGCGCCCTGCCTTGCGCCCACCTTGTAAGCCCTTGCCCGCCCTCGCACTGCGACCGGACTGCCCCCTTGGCCCAAAGGGATCTCTGGACTGCTGCACCGCTCTGACCCACTAAACAGAACCAATTCCCCCATACTCACATCGGAATTGGCCCCTTCCTCTGCCACAGCCCTGCCTCTCATACTCACATTACCATCCAGTCCTCTCGCTCTCTCTGGGGGGTTTACCGCTGCCTTCTGCTGTAATACCGTCTCCTGCTTCTTCTGATTCTCTTCTTGCTTCTTTTCCAGGAGCTTCAATCTCTTCTGCGCCCGGATCGCTCTCGTCTTCCAGAGGGTCTCATCATCTGTGAGGAAACGCTTGGGAATCTTCCTGCTTCTCGACGGCATCTTCACAACTTCTTCGACAACAGCTACACGCAGCTCCTGAAACAAAAAAGGTTAGTACTGAAGCCACTTCCTGTTGTTCCCCCTATATGTACCTTTTCCAACCCCCCTCTTCCATCTCTTGCTCTTCAGTCCCTCCTCTCATTCTTATCTTCTACTTCCCTATTCTCTAACCTAACTCCTTCCCCCCCCCTCTTCTCCCTTCCCCCCTGTCCTTCCAGCCAGGAGCCCAGCCCTTATGCCGCTCCGTTCTCATGCAATCCCTGCGCTCTTTTTAAGCCGTTTGGTGCTGTGGGGCTCTCTGTCACCACGTTGTACATAGTTCTACTTCCCTATTATCGATCACCCCAGATCCGGTTATGGAGCCACTCAGGGCCAAAGAAACTTGCTCTTCCACCCACATTCTAACAGAAATAAAGGCCATGCTCCTGCCGGGGCTAGATCGACTCATATCGTCCTGCATGGACCTATGCACCCTTGTAAAGTTGGAAAATCAGTCTTCACGACATGGAATCTCTGGGTCCAATCAATGTGACCACACTCAACAGGATTTTGCATACAACATCGCATCCTGCACATGGGAGATGGATGACAGCCTTAGAACCTTAGTCCCCTCATCAAAGGAAGAAGAGTTAATGATGTCGGAGGTGGGAGGAGCCCTAGATTTCCTGATCCTGACAGAATCTACTATGGTATCACCTCTGGATCTCGGGGAGGGCGCACTGATACATACACTATCTCCCCCCGTGATGGCCTCTTTCTTGGATCTCAGAACAAGAGGGGAAGAGAAAGCTGCATACAAAACTTCTAATTCAGCAATGGCGGCAAAAGTTTCCACCGGTTCACAGTATATATGCACCACTGCAAGAGGAGTTCTGCCTATCTGCCATACAGGTAAACTTGGAACCACGCTTGCACGACTGATCAACAACTCTGGAATTGGCATGCTGGATGTTGTGGATGTGAATCATGCAGAAAAGAGTCAGTACAATACAGGCTTGCAGGTATCATTTTGTTGCGGGTCCCATAAGGTAAACCGTTCAGCTACAGGTGTTGGCTGATTTACACCCTCTTTAACCAAACAGCATGGAACTCCAGCCACAACGAGACTAGCTGACCTAAGTATCTCTTTTCAGTATTTCACTAGTTATGGCAATGGCTACGGGTATAGCTTATCTGGCCACTTAATACTTTGCTGGAGTCTGCATGTTTCACTATATCTGTATCCTCACGTATTCATGTCTACAGGGGCGACATTCTAAAATACACTGCAAATTAGTGTTCCCTGTGCATTGCTTCAGACTCAGAACTCACGGATCTCTGGACACATAGTGTGAAGGATTTTAACCTGAAGTAACATGGATGGGACTTTGGCTTCCACGGAGACTCTAATTTATTGCTCTGTTTTTAGGTTATATTTAGGTTTTATCTTATTGCACCTGAATTTGTCAGCTTTTTATGGGGTCATAGTTACTAAACTGTATATTGGGATGATGGGGTTAAAAGCATGTGTAGCTTATACAAGTTTAATGTCTGCTTTACATAAAGTTCCTGCTACGAGGCAGCTCCTCTCCCCGCAGAGGAGAGAAAAGGAAAAAAAGCCACATTATAGATAGCTTTTTGCAATCTTTGCTCCCAGACACAGGCTTATAGAGTTATAATTCTTGAAGGCACCGTTAACTTTCGTTCCCCTACTTACACATAGCCTACATCCTCTCTTACTGTAATAAATCCTGTCTACCTGTTTTTTTCTAGACGGGAGGGGGGTGGGGAGAAATAAAAACCATAGCATGATATTCCCTAAGATATATGGGTCTGACTTACTTAATTACTTATATTACGATCCTAAGGTTGTGCTGGATATTCAAACTGAATTCTATGTACAAAGAGACACAGCTTTCCCTGTGCAGAGTGCTAGGTTGTTCAGTAGCAACAATCTTGTTACGACTCTCTAGCCCTGATATATGTCTGCTCCTAGGTTTTAACACTCTACCTGGTCTCCTCTGCCAGCAGATTTAAAACATTGAACAAAATCTCCTGGAAAACTTGGGGTATCTGTTTCTGGTGTTTATTTTACATTAACATGTCAAGAATATTAATCTCGTCACATATAAACTGGTAGGGAAAGAAAACACGGGTTTCTACATTCCAATAAGAGCAGATAGTTAATCTTCGAGGACCTCTAGTGGTTATTATAGTATTGCATCTCAATACAAAGTGAAAGTCCACTCTCTCTACGGTATTTCTATTCTATTTTTAACAATAAGGATAAGTTTCTAGGTTCTAATCCTAATGGACATTCCAGGCAATATTACACATCTAGGGACTCATAACTGCCTTTCTTTCTTAAGGTAACAATTATCAGGCAGAAATAGGGGCTTGGTACACAATTATTGTAAATATTCTACTTCACATGCTTGCTTATTTTGCGTCAATGTCACTGTTTGGGTCCAGGGATTTTGCTGGTAAATTTCATCTCCTTGTTCAGTTCATGCAATTCTACTACTTAGTGGGAAATAAGTAAATGGGCTCCTTACTTTTCTTACTTATAAAGCCCTGTTGCAGGTCTTTAAGGTGTGCCAGCATGTTACAACTTGAGAAGTTCTCTATGTTTCTGTCCTCTTTTTACTCAAAACACCCCTTTCGAATTGCCTGAGTAATTTATATATCAAATCATAGGCTGAGACAACCCTACTCTGCTGAGCTAAGTTTGTTCTGTTATACTATGCTGTTTTGTTTTTTGTGTTTGTTGGTTTTTATTTGTGTTTAATGGTTAAACTAGTTAGCTAGGTTAGCTATAAGGTTAGGTAAGTTTAGGCTAGTTGAGAGAGATCCTTGTCTTTCCATAAAAATATAAAATATGAGAGTTAGACACATGTGGGATTCTTGAGGACTTGAGTAATATGGCAGCAGGTGATTTCAGTCTGGTGACAAAGCCTTATAACATCATCTAATAAGGCAGCAGGTGAATTCAGTCTGTTTGGTGACACGGCTTTATAACATCATCTAATAGGGCAGTGGGGAATTTTAGTGTGGTGATATGGCTTTATAACTAGTGATGTCCCGAACTGTTCGCCCGCGAACGGTTCAATGCGAACATAGCTTGTTCACGTTCGCATTTGTGGGCGAACACATGGCGATGCTCGATCCGCCCCTATGTGTCATCATTGTGGAAACTTTGACCCTTTATGTCACAGCCGCCTGACACATTAGAGCCAATCAACATCAGACACTCCCTCACAGACCCAGCTACTCGGAATCCGCCATTTTAGACTCATAACGACCTTGCTTTCTTAATGAGAGGACGTGTTGTGTTTTTGCTCCTGACATTAATAGGAAAAACATAGCTAGGCTAGTGTATTTACCGTCCAGAAGAATTCCACTCATCTCTGCTGCAAGCACAGCAGCCCAAAAAGCCCTTTTTAGGGCTATATTTTGTGCCGTTTTTTTTTTTTTTTTTACTAGCATTTGCCTGGCTTTCAGGCTGTGTGTTTAAGGCTCACAGCATATGCTGTGATTACTGCCACCACTGATATCTCCCTAACAACATTAGTTTAAATTTAACTAACCAAAAAATTTAATTATTTTTCTAGTGTAATTTTTTTTCATTTTCTATCAGGCCAGTGTCACACAGCATATACTCTGGTTCATTGCTCTGTGCCAGCCAGCAGCCAGCAGTGTTAATATCCATTTATAACATTATTTTTAATTTAAAAAAAAAACACAAAAAAATATTTTGCTAGTGTAATCTAATTACATTTACTATCAGGCCTGTGTCTGCAGGCTCACTCAGCATTAATATACCTCATTTTTTTCAGTCTTTTGGTTAATTGGTCTGTGCCAGGCAGCCAGCACTCATATCTTCTTCACCTTAATTTAAATATAAAAAAAAAAAAATTACATTTGTTTGATAGTGTAATCTAATATAATTTTCTATCCGGCCTGTGTGTTTTGCTGACATACAGAGCCTACTATGTTTACTTGCTGCCCTCCCTAGTCTATGAGCCACGACTCATATGTGTTTAACCTTTTTTTAATTTCCCCCCAAAAAAATAATTTAAATAATTTTTCTAGTGTAATCTAATAGTATTTTCTATCAGGCGTGTGTGTATCCGACTTACATAGCCTACTGTTTTTAATAGCTGCCCTTCTAAGGCTATCAGCCACGACTCATATGTATGTGCTTAACCTTTTTCTTTAAATTCCCCAAAAAAAGTCTTTAAATCATTATGCTAGTGTAATCTAATTTTATTTTCTATCAGGCCTGTGTCTAACTGTCTATCTGACTTACACAGCATACTGTTGTTAATTGCTGCCCTACGTAGCAGCCAGCCAGTGCCACCACTCATAGAGTCATATGTGCATTGCACTTCTTAACATAATTTTAATATTAAAATCTAAAATTTTAAAATATTTTGCTGGTGTAATCTAACTTAATTTTCTATCAGGCCTGTGTTTTTGTCACTTACACAGCATACTGTGTTAAATTGCTGCCCTACCTACCATCCACGACTCATATCTGCCAGCCTGTGTGCCAGGCCCAACTAGCCAATTAGTGGCACCAATCATAATTCTTGTAACAGTATATAAAAAAATAAAAATCATAATTTTTTGGACTGCAAATATTCAGTCTCCTAGTGCATTGAATTGCATTTACCTCCTGCCTGCCACTGCCAGCCTTTTGTGCCAGGCTGTCTAGCCAACTATTAACACCAATCATAATTGTTGTCACAGACAGTATAGTTACTAATTAAAATTAAAAAAAATTTGATTGTTGATCTTAATCCTCAGTTTGCTCGTGCCCTAGAATTGCACTTTTCTACTGCCTTCCAAGCCTGTGTGCCAGGTCTACTTGAAAAATATTTACACCAATCATATTCAATGTCACAGTATTCTTAATAATTAAAAATTAAAATTTTTGGTAATAGTTGTTGTGAATCCTTAGTTTGCTGGTGCCATTGAATTGTACTTTCCTTCTGCCTTGCAGCCTGCTGTGTGCCAGGCCCACCTAGCCAATTATTGCCAGCAATCATATTTCTTTTAACAGTATTGCTTATTTTGCGTCAATGTCACTGTTTGGGTCCAGGGATTTTGCTGGTAAATTTCATCTCCTTGTTCAGTTCATGCAATTCTACTACTTAGTGGGAAATAAGTAAATGGGCTCCTTACTTTTCTTACTTATAAAGCCCTGTTGCAGGTCTTTAAGGTGTGCCAGCATGTTACAACTTGAGAAGTTCTCTATGTTTCTGTCCTCTTTTTACTCAAAACACCCCTTTCGAATTGCCTGAGTAATTTATATATCAAATCATAGGCTGAGACAACCCTACTCTGCTGAGCTAAGTTTGTTCTGTTATACTATGCTGTTTTGTTTTTTGTGTTTGTTGGTTTTTATTTGTGTTTAATGGTTAAACTAGTTAGCTAGGTTAGCTATAAGGTTAGGTAAGTTTAGGCTAGTTGAGAGAGATCCTTGTCTTTCCATAAAAATATAAAATATGAGAGTTAGACACATGTGGGATTCTTGAGGACTTGAGTAATATGGCAGCAGGTGATTTCAGTCTGGTGACAAAGCCTTATAACATCATCTAATAAGGCAGCAGGTGAATTCAGTCTGTTTGGTGACACGGCTTTATAACATCATCTAATAGGGCAGTGGGGAATTTTAGTGTGGTGATATGGCTTTATAACTAGTGATGTCCCGAACTGTTCGCCCGCGAACGGTTCAATGCGAACATAGCTTGTTCACGTTCGCATTTGTGGGCGAACACATGGCGATGCTCGATCCGCCCCTATGTGTCATCATTGTGGAAACTTTGACCCTTTATGTCACAGCCGCCTGACACATTAGAGCCAATCAACATCAGACACTCCCTCACAGACCCAGCTACTCGGAATCCGCCATTTTAGACTCATAACGACCTTGCTTTCTTAATGAGAGGACGTGTTGTGTTTTTGCTCCTGACATTAATAGGAAAAACATAGCTAGGCTAGTGTATTTACCGTCCAGAAGAATTCCACTCATCTCTGCTGCAAGCACAGCAGCCCAAAAAGCCCTTTTTAGGGCTATATTTTGTGCCGTTTTTTTTTTTTTTTTTACTAGCATTTGCCTGGCTTTCAGGCTGTGTGTTTAAGGCTCACAGCATATGCTGTGATTACTGCCACCACTGATATCTCCCTAACAACATTAGTTTAAATTTAACTAACCAAAAAATTTAATTATTTTTCTAGTGTAATTTTTTTTCATTTTCTATCAGGCCAGTGTCACACAGCATATACTCTGGTTCATTGCTCTGTGCCAGCCAGCAGCCAGCAGTGTTAATATCCATTTATAACATTATTTTTAATTTAAAAAAAAAACACAAAAAAATATTTTGCTAGTGTAATCTAATTACATTTACTATCAGGCCTGTGTCTGCAGGCTCACTCAGCATTAATATACCTCATTTTTTTCAGTCTTTTGGTTAATTGGTCTGTGCCAGGCAGCCAGCACTCATATCTTCTTCACCTTAATTTAAATATAAAAAAAAAAAAATTACATTTGTTTGATAGTGTAATCTAATATAATTTTCTATCCGGCCTGTGTGTTTTGCTGACATACAGAGCCTACTATGTTTACTTGCTGCCCTCCCTAGTCTATGAGCCACGACTCATATGTGTTTAACCTTTTTTTAATTTCCCCCCAAAAAAATAATTTAAATAATTTTTCTAGTGTAATCTAATAGTATTTTCTATCAGGCGTGTGTGTATCCGACTTACATAGCCTACTGTTTTTAATAGCTGCCCTTCTAAGGCTATCAGCCACGACTCATATGTATGTGCTTAACCTTTTTCTTTAAATTCCCCAAAAAAAGTCTTTAAATCATTATGCTAGTGTAATCTAATTTTATTTTCTATCAGGCCTGTGTCTAACTGTCTATCTGACTTACACAGCATACTGTTGTTAATTGCTGCCCTACGTAGCAGCCAGCCAGTGCCACCACTCATAGAGTCATATGTGCATTGCACTTCTTAACATAATTTTAATATTAAAATCTAAAATTTTAAAATATTTTGCTGGTGTAATCTAACTTAATTTTCTATCAGGCCTGTGTTTTTGTCACTTACACAGCATACTGTGTTAAATTGCTGCCCTACCTACCATCCACGACTCATATCTGCCAGCCTGTGTGCCAGGCCCAACTAGCCAATTAGTGGCACCAATCATAATTCTTGTAACAGTATATAAAAAAATAAAAATCATAATTTTTTGGACTGCAAATATTCAGTCTCCTAGTGCATTGAATTGCATTTACCTCCTGCCTGCCACTGCCAGCCTTTTGTGCCAGGCTGTCTAGCCAACTATTAACACCAATCATAATTGTTGTCACAGACAGTATAGTTACTAATTAAAATTAAAAAAAATTTGATTGTTGATCTTAATCCTCAGTTTGCTCGTGCCCTAGAATTGCACTTTTCTACTGCCTTCCAAGCCTGTGTGCCAGGTCTACTTGAAAAATATTTACACCAATCATATTCAATGTCACAGTATTCTTAATAATTAAAAATTAAAATTTTTGGTAATAGTTGTTGTGAATCCTTAGTTTGCTGGTGCCATTGAATTGTACTTTCCTTCTGCCTTGCAGCCTGCTGTGTGCCAGGCCCACCTAGCCAATTATTGCCAGCAATCATATTTCTTTTAACAGTATTGCAAAAAATGTCAATCATCACTGTTTTGACTGTCAGTATTCAGTCTCCTAGTGTCCTTGAATTGCATTTACCTCCTGCCTGCCAGCCTTTTGTGCCAGGCCGTCTTGCCAACTATTTACACCAATCATAATTGTTGTCACAGTATAGTTACTAATTAAAATTAAAAAATTCTTGATTGTTGATCTTCATCCTCAGTTTGCTCGTGCCCTAGAATTGCACTTTTCTACTGCCTTCCAAGCCTGTGTGCCAGGCCTACTTGAAAAATATTTACACCAATCATATTTGTTGTCACAGTATTCTTAATAATTAAAAATTTAAATTTTTGGTAATAGTTGTTGTGAATCCTCAGTTTGCTGGTGCCATTGAATTTCCCTTTCCTCCTGCCTTGCAGCCTGCTGTGTGCTAGGCCCACCTAGCCAATTATTGCCAACAATCATATTTCTTTTAACAGTATTGCAAACATTTTCAATCATCACTGTTTTGACTGTCAGTAATCAGTCTCCTAGTGTCCTTGAATTGCATCTACCTCCTGCCTGCCAGCCTTTTGTGCCAGGCCGTCTTGCCAACTATTTACACCAATCATAATTGTTGTCACAGTATAGTTAATAATTAAAATTAAAAAATTCTGAAGGACTTCCGGTTGGTGGGCTTAGAGGTAACAGCTCTGGTACAGAGCTCCGTGTCAGCTAAGAGTGTAAAGGGGGAATTAACCCTAAATTCTGCAGCCCGAGCCTATTTGCCCTAGACAGGGATCGTATCTGGGCCCTGGAGAGGCAGGAGTTATCCATCTTCCCCCACTGAAGTCCGCCTTACAACTGCTTATATGTTATAAACAGATATTAATACTGGTGGCTGGCACAGAGCAATGAACCAGAGTATATGCTGTGTGACACAGGCCTGATAGAAAATGAAAAAAAATTACACTAGCAAAATAATTAAAAAAAATTTTTTTAGTTAAATTTAAACTAATGTTGTTAGGGAGATATCAGTGGTGGCAGTAATCACATCATATGCTGTGAGCCTTAAACACACAGCCTGAAAGCCAGGCAAATGCTAAAAAAAAAAAAACGAAAAAAAAAAAACGGCACGAAATATAGCCCTAAAAAGGGCTTTTTGGGGTGCAGTGCTTGCAGCAGAGATGAGTGGAGTCCTTCTGGACTGTAAATACACTAGCCTAGCTATGTTTTTCCTATTAATGTCAGGAGCAAAAACACAACACGTCCTCTCATTAAGAAAGCAAGGTCGTTATGAGTCTAAAATGGCGGATTCCGAGTAGCTGGGAGGGTCTGTGAGGGAGTGTCTGATGTTGATTAGCTCTAATGTGTCAGACGGCTGTGACATAAGGGGTCAAAGTTTCCTCAATGATGACACATAGGGGCGGATCGAACATCGCCTTGTGTTCGCCCACAAACGCGAACGTGAACAAGCTATGTTCGCATTGAACCGTTCGCGGGCGAACAGTTCGGGACATCACTAGTTATAAAGCCATATCACCACACTAAAATTCCCCACTGCCCTATTAGATGATGTTATAAAGCCGTGTCACCAAACAGACTGAAATCACCTGCTGCCATATTAGATGAAGTTATAAGGCTTTGTCACCAGACTGAAATCACCTGCTGCCATATTAGATGATGTTATAAAGCCGTGTCACCAAACAGACTGAAATCCCCTGTTGCCATATTACATAATGTTATAAAGCCGTGTCACCAAACAGACTGAAATCACCAGCTGCCATATTAGATGATGTTATAAAGCCGTGCCAACAGACAGACTGAAATCACCCACTGCCATATTAGATGATGTTATAAAGCCGCGTCACCAAAAAGACTGAAATCACGCGCTGCCATATTAGGTGATGTTATAAAGCCGTGTCACCAAACAGACTGAAATTACGCGCTGCCATATTAGATGATGTTTTAAAGCCGTGTCACCAAACAGACTGAAATCACTAGGTGATGTTATAGAGCTGTGTCAACAAACAGACTGAAATCACTAGATGATGTTATAGAGCCATGTCAACAAACAGACTGAAATCAGTAGATGATGTTATAAAGCCGTGTCACCAAACAGACTGAAATCATTAGATGTTGTTATAAAGCCATGCCACCAAACAGACTGAAATTACTAGATGTTGCTATAAAGCCGTGTCACCAAATAGACTGAAATCACTAGATGATGTTATAAAGCCGTGTCACCAAACAGACTGAACTCACTAGATGTTGTTATAAAGCTGTGTCACCAAACAGACTTAACTCACTAGATGATGTTATAAAGCCGTGTCACCAAACAGACTGAACTCACTAGATGTTGTTATAAAGCTGTGTCACCAAACAAACTGAAATCACTAGATGTTGTTGTAAAACCATGTCACCAGACAGACTGAAATCCCACGCTGCCATATTAGATGATGTTATAAAGCCGTGTCACCAAATAGACTGAAATCACCCACTGCCATATTAGATGATGTTATAAAGCTGAATCACCAAACAGACTGAAATCACCCACTGCCATATTAGATGATGTTATAGAGCTGTGTCACCAAACAGACTGAAATCACCTGCTGCCATATTAGATGATGTTATAAAGCTGTGTCACCAGACTGAAATCACCTGCTGCCATATTAGATGATGTTTTAAAGCCGTGTCACCAAACAGACTGAAATCACCTGCTGCCATATTAGATGATGTTATAAAGTTGTGTCACCAGACTGAAATCACCCGCTGCCATATTAGATGATGTTATAAAGCCGTGTCACCAAATAGACTGAAATCACTAGATGATGTTATAAAGCCGTGTCACCAAACAGACTGAACGCACTAGATGTTGTTATAAAGCTGTGTCACCAAACAGACTTAACTCACTAGATGATGTTATAAAGCCGTGTCACCAAACAGACTGAACTCACTAGATGTTGTTAGAAAGCTGTGTCACCAAACAAACTGAAATCACTAGATGTTGTTGTAAAACCATGTCACCAGACAGACTGAAATCCCACGCTGCCATATTAGATGATGTTATAAAGCCGTGTCACCAAATAGACTGAAATCACCCACTGCCATATTATATGATGTTATAAAGCCGAATCACCAAACAGACTGAAATCACCCACTGCCATATTAGATGATGTTATAGAGCTGTGTCACCAAACAGACTGAAATCACCTGCTGCCATATTAGATGATGTTATAAAGCTGTGTCACCAGACTGAAATCACCTGCTGCCATATTAGATGATGTTTTAAAGCCATGTCACCAAACAGACTGAAATCACCTGCTGCCATATTAGATGATGTTATAAAGTTGTGTCACCAGACTGAAATCACCCGCTGCCATATTAGATGATGTTATAAAGCCGTGTCACCAAACAGACTGAAATCCCACGCTGCCATATTAGATGATGTTATAAAGCCGTGTCACCAAATAGACTGAAATCACCCACTGCCATATTAGATGATGTTATAAAGCCGAATCACCAAACAGTCTGAAATCACCCACTGCCATATTAGATGATGTTATAAAGCTGTGTCACCAAACAGACTGAAATCACCTGCTGCCATATTAGATGATGTTATAAAGCTGTGTCACCAGACTGAAATCACCTGCTGCCATATTAGATGATGTTTTAAAGCCGTGTCACCAAACAGACTGAAATCACCTGCTGCCATAATAGATGATGTTATAAAGTTGTGTCACCAGACTGAAATCACCTGCTGCCATATTAGATGATGTTATAAAGCCGTGTCACCAAACAGACTGAAATCAAGCGCTGCCATATTAGATGATTTTATAAAGCCGTGTCACCAAACAGACTGAAATCACTAGATGATGTTATAGAGCCGTGTCAACAAACAGACTGAAATCACTAGATGATGTTATAGAGCCGTGTCAACAAACAGACTAAAATCACTAGATGATGTTATAAAGCCGTGTCACCAAGCAGACTGAAATCACTAGATGTTGTTATAAAGCCGTGCCATCAAACAGACTGAAATTACTAGATGTTGCTATAAAGCCGTGTCACCAAATAGACTGAAATCACTAGATGATGTTATAAAGCCGTGTCACCAAACAGACTGAACTCACTAGATATTGTTATAAAGCTGTGTCACCAAACAGACTGAACTCACTAGATGATGTTATAAAGCCGTGTCACCAAACAGACTGAACTCACTAGATGTTGTTATAAAGCTGTGTCACCAAACAAACTGAAATCACTAGATGTTGTTGTAAAACCATGTCACCAGCTAGACTGAAATCCCCCGCTGCCATATTAGATTATGTTATAAAGCCGTGTCACCAAATAGACTGAAATCACCCACTGCCATATTAGATAATGTTATAAAGCCGTATCACCAAACAGACTGAAATCACACACTGCCATATTAGATGATGTTATAGAGCTGTGTCACCAAACAGACTGAAATCACCTGCTTCCATATTAGATGATGTTTTAAAGCCATGTCACCAAACAGACTGAAAACCCCTGCTGCCATATTAGATGATGTTATAGAGCTGTGTCACCAAACAGACTGAAATCACCTGCTTCCATATTAGATGATGTTTTAAAGCCGTGTCACCAAACAGACTGAAATCACCTGCTGCCATATTAGATGATGTTATAAAGCCGTGTCACCAAACAGACTGAAATCACACGCTGCCATATTAGATGATGTTATAAAGCCGTGTCACCAAACAGACTGAAATCAAACGCTGCCATATTAGATGATGTTATAAAGCCGTGTCACCAAACAGACTGAAATCACTAGGTGATGTTATAAAGCCGTGTCATCAAACAGACTGAAATCACTAGATGTTGTTATAAAGCCGTGTAACCAAACAGACTGAAATTACTAGATGGTGTTATAAAGCCATGTCACCAAACAGACTGAAATCAAGTGCTGCCATATTAGATGATGTTATAAAGCCATGTCACCACACTAAAATCCCCCACTGCCATATTAGATGATGTTATAAAGCCGTGTCACCAAACAGACTGAAATCACCTGCTGCCATATTAGATGATGTTATAAAGCTTTGTCACCAGACTGAAATCACCTGCTGCCATATTAGATGGTGTTATAAAGCCGTGTCACCAAACAGACTGAAATCACCTGCTGCCATATTAGATGATGCTATAAAGCCGTGTCACCAAACAGACTGAAATCACCAGCTGCCATATTAGATGAATTTATAAAGCCGTGCCACCAAACAGACTGAAATCACCCACTGCCATATTAGATGATGTTATAAAGCCGCGTCACCAAACAGACTGAAATCACGCGCTGCCATATTAGGTGATGTTATAAAGCCGTGTCACCAAACAGACTGAAATCGCGCGCTGCCATATTAGATGATGTTTTAAAACCGTGTCACCAAACAGACTGAAATCAAGCGCTGCCATATTAGATGATTTTATAAAGCCGTGTCACCAAACAGACTGAAATCACTAGATGATGTTATAGAGCGGTGTCAACAAACAGACTGAAATCACTTGATGATGTTATAGAGCGGTGTCAACAAACAGACTAAAATCACTAGATGATGTTATAAAGCCGTGTCACCAAACAGACTGAAACCACTAGATGTTGTTATAAAGCCATGCCACCAAACAGACTGAAATTACTAGATGTTGCTATAAAGCCGTGTCACCAAATAGACTGAAATCACTAGATGATGTTATAAAGCCGTGTCACCAAACAGACTGAACTCACTAGATGTTGTTATAAAGCTGTGTCACCAAACAGACTTAACTCACTAGATGATGTTATAAAGCCGTGTCACCAAACAGACTGAACTCACTAGATGTTGTTATAAATCTGTGTCACCAAACAAACTGAAATCACTAGATGTTGTTGTAAAACCATGTCACCAGACAGACTGAAATCCCACGCTGCCATATTAGATGATGTTATAAAGCTGTGTCACCAAATAGACTGAAATCACCCACTGCCATATTAGATGATGTTATAAAGCCGTATCACCAAACAGACTGAAATCACCCACTGCCATATTAGATGATGTTATAGAGCTGTGTCGCCAAACAGACTGAAATCACCTGCTGCCATATTAGATGATGTTATAAAGCTGTGTCACCAGACTGAAATCAAGTGCTGCCATATTTGATGATGTTATAAAGCCGTGTCACCAAACAGACTGAAATCACTAGATGATGTTATACAGCCGTGTCACCAAACAGACTGATATCACTAGATGATGTTATAAAGCCATGTCACCAAACAGACTGAAATCACTAGATGTTGTTATAAAGCCGTGTCACCAAACAGACTGAAATCACTAGATGATGTTATAAAGCCATGTCACCAAACAGACTGAAATCACTAGATGTTGTTATAAAGCCATGTCACCAAACAGACTGAACGCACTAGATGTTGTTATAAAGCCGTGTCACCAAACAGACTGAAATCACTAGATGTTGTTATAAAGCCGTGTCACCAAATAGACTGAAATCACTAGATGTTGTTATAAAGCCATGTCACCAGACAGACTGAAATCGCACGCTGCCATATTAGATGATGTTATAAAGCCGTGTCACCAAATAGACTGAAATCACCCACTGCCATATTAGATGATGTTAAAGAGCTGTGTCACACCAAACAGACTGAAATCACCTACTGCCATATTAGATGATGTTATAAATCTGTGTCACCAAATAGACTGAAATCACCCACTGCCATATTAGATGATGTTATAAAGCTGTGTCACCAGACTGAAATCACCTGCTGCCATATTAGATGATGTTATAAAGCCGTGTCACCAAACAGACTGAAATCACCTGCTGCCATATTAGATGATGTTATAATGCCGTGTCACCAAACAGACTGAAATCACCTGCTGCCATATTAGATGATGTTATAAAGTCGTGTCACCAAACAGACTGAAATCACCTGCTGCCATATTAGATGATGTTATAAAGTCATGTCACCAAACAGACTGAAATCACTAGATGATGTTATAGAGCCGTGTCACCAAACAGACTGATATCACCTGCTGCCATATTAGATGATGTTATAAAGCCGTGTCACCAAACAGACTGAAATCACCTGCTGCCATATTAGATGATGTTATAAAGCCGTGTCACCAAACAGACTGAAATCACTAGATGTTGTTATAAAGCCGTGTAACTAAACAGACTGAAATTACTAGATGGTGTTATAAAGCCGTGTCAACAAACAGACTGAAATCACTAGATGATGTTATAAAGCCGTGTCACCAAACAAACTGAAATCACTAGATGTTGTTATAAAGCCGTGTCACCAGACAGACTGAAATCACACGCTGCCATATTAGATGATGTTCTAAAGTCGTGTCACCAAACAGACTGAAATCACCCACTGTCATATTAGATGATGTTATAAAGCTGTGTTACCAAACAGACTGAAATCACCTGCTGTCATATTAGATGATGTTATAAAGCTGTGTCACCAGACTGAAATCACCTGCTGCCATATTAGATGATGTTATAAAGCCGTGTCACCAAACAGACTGAAATCACCTGCTGTCATATTAGATGATGTTATAAAGCCGTGACACCAAACAGACTGAAATCACGCGCTGCCATATTAGATGATGTTATAAAGCTGTGTCACCAAACAGACTGAAATCACGCGCTGCCATATTAGATGATGTTATAAAGCTGTGTCACCAAACAGACTGAAATCACGTGCTGCCATATTAAATGATGTTATAAAGCTGTGTCACCAAACAGACAGAAATCACCTGCTGTCATATTAGATGATGTTATAAAGCTGTGTCACCAGACTGAAATTACCTGCTGTCATATTAGATGATGTTATAAAGCCGTGTCACCAAACAGACTGAAATCACACGCTGCCATATTATATGATGTTATAAAGCTGTGTCACCAGACAGACTGAAATCACACGCTGCCATATTAGATGATGTTATAAAGCTGTGTCACCAAACAGACTGAAATCACACGCTGCCATATTATATGATGTTATAAAGCTGTGTCACCAGACAGACTGAAATCACACGCTGCCATATTAGATGATGTTATAAAGCCGTGTCACCAAACAGACTGAAATCACACGCTGCCATATTAGATGTTGTTATAAAGCTGTGTCACTAAACAGACTGAAATCACTGCCATATTTTTATTTTATTTATTTTTTTATTAATTTTTTTTAATTAGAGAATAACAAAAAATCAAAAGAAAGAAAAAAAAAACGGTCTCATGCAAGAGACGATATTACAGTCTAAAATTCCCTGTGTACAGCATCTTGAGGAAGCTATATAGATCTAAATAACAGAAGAGCACAATGTTAAATCAAATAATAATTTGCTCTACACATGATGATCGCAGAGTTATATAAGTAATTTCAAGCATATAATGTCACCAGAATAGTTTTAATACAAGGTGCAAATGTACCATTAGTCAGGTAAAAAAAAAAAAAAAGAACTAAAGTCTAGATTACGAGTTTTGCGTTATGAGTGAAAAAGCAGCGTTATGGCTCTTTTTCATTACCGCTGGTATTACAAGTTTTGCAGGTATATCTGTCCCGCACACTTTTTTGGCCATAACGCAACGTAACTACCGCAGCTTTCAAAAAGTCCTTTTTCAATGGGACTTCCACAACGCCGGTATTACGAGTTGCCTGTCCGGCCAAAAAGTGAGCGGTACAGCCTATACCGTCAAGATCCGTACCGTAAACTGAAAGTCAGTAGTTATGGCTTTTCTGTTACAAAGCCGTAACATAAAACTCATAACTAGAGTGCTAAAAAGTACACTAACACCCATAAACTACCTATTAACCCCTAAACCGAGGCCCTCCCGCATTGCAAACACTAAAATAAAACGATTAACCCCTTATCTGCTGCTCCCGACATCGCCACCACTATAATAAACACATTAACCACTAAACCGCCGTACTCCCGCATCACAAACTCCTAATCTGCTGTTCCTAACATCGCCGCAACCTACATTACTGTCATTAACCCATTGAGGCCTATTTATCAAGCCGTCAACTGTGCTGCATCGCCGGCACCAATACGCTTGCCTAACATTGCTGTCGCGGACCTGAATACGCCCTCCATAGTTAACAAAAAAGCTGTCAAAAAGCCACGCACCAAGTACGGGACGATGAGCAGCGGACTGTTGTTAACTAACAGTTAGCGATATTGCTGCTCTTCGGCTTTTTCCCAGCTTTATTTGTATACTGTCACTAAACACCGTCACTATACTAAACTGTTTAACCCCTATCCCACCGCTCCCGGACCCCACCGCAACTAAATAAAGTTTTTAACCCCTAAACCGCCGCTCCCGGAGCCCACCGCCACTCTAATAAAGTTATTAACCCATAAACCGCCAGTCCCCCACATCGCCATAAACTAAATTAACCTATTAACCCCTAAACCTAACAACCCGCTAACGTTATATTAAATATTAATTCATCCCTATCTTATAATAAATTTAAACTTACCTTTAAAATTAAATTAAACTATATGAAACTTATAATTAACCTACCCTAACTATTAAAATAAAATTACATTAAACTATATTAAATTAATAATTAACCTACCCTAAATATTATAATAAAATTACATTAAACTATATTAAACGAATAATTAACCTACCCTAACTATTATAATAAAATTACATTAAACTATATTAAACTAATAATTAACCTACCCTATTATAATAAAATTACATTAAACTATATTAAACTAATAATTAACCTACCCTATTATAATAAAATTACATTAAACTATAGTAAATTAATAATTAATCTAACCTAACTTTTAAACTAAAATTACATTAAACTTTATTAAAATAATAATTAATCTAACCTAACTTTTATACTAAAATTACATTAAACTACAAATTAAATATTATAGTATTAATATATATATACTATTATATATTTAAACACCTAACCCTAATCAAATTTTTTTTTTTTTTATAAACAGTTTTTATTGACGTTATACAGTGTATAAACAGCAAAAAGGTTGCAGTGTCATCAATGACATTCGCATATGTCTGAGTAGTAGCATCTGAAAGATACAGAATGTCGCCAATATAGAAGTTATACATTATAGATAAAACATAGAATTTAAACATAATCCTTGACAGATAACTAACCTATGTATTCTCAGTCAAACCTCTTTTTATGTATAATTGGTTGCCGTTTTTAAAGCGATGTAAACTTATCGTTTTTCCCTAATGTGAAGCGTTAAAATAAACTAGAAAGCCTTACACGTCATGTAGGATACGGCGGTCTCTTTTGGACCTCTGATGCTATTATATAGTGGTTTGAGGATATATTAGGGGGTATGTAACAAATAAAAGGCATATAGGGTCGCTTTAGGATCCTTAGTAACATGATACATGATAGTGACATGACTAAAGTGTGAACTAGCAAAGTAGCAAGAAAGCAGTTTGTCACATAAAATTGCAGTTATAGATATCAGCATATGTGTATCAACATATTTAGTAGCAATAAAGAATAAAAAGAAGTTCTATAGGGCCCATTGGAGTGGGGGGGGGGTCCAGGGATATTTGAATAAATCATTTAGACATATACACTAATTGTAAGAGCCAAAGCTCATGGGAAACCAACAACTCCAGAGACTGGAGCGATAATCCAGTATATGAATTATTTAGGTAAAAGGTATCTTATTTAAAGTGTGACAGCTGGGATTATGAATCAGATGTGTTAAAAGAGACCATAGATTATGGGTGTCCCACTAAGAATTAATATCAACAAACATACATATCTGCAAAGATTAGGGATAAGATTAATACTTAGAACCTTTTGTATTGGAAAATAGTGTCGCACATGGGGTCCCAATAGAGCACATGTATTCTCTAAGCCTGAGTAAGATCCCAGGTGAGTATAATGATCCGAGTATCTAACCTTAGCACATAAAAACATAGCAACCTAAAACATCTGTTGCTTAAAACATGTACAAACCAATATGGAAAAAGAATATGTGTTATACGTTATACCTCCCCTCAGGGATAGTTGTCACCACTGGACGGAGACGGAAAAGGGGTATTGGATACAACCCACTCTATCACACAGAGTGGGAAAGGGTGAGGGGAGGTACCTTTCACACTTCCTATATAGGGGCACTGAATACCACACCATTATCTCAGCTGAGCAAAATGGAGACATTGAAATACCTACAAAAACACGTACAATCTTTCACATCGTTTAGACCATATGATACATCATAGATTAGCTTAACCTCAACATTTAGCAAAGGATTACTATATTTGTGTAAGAAGAGTTATAACCAGTGGTCATTGATCTTTATGTGCTCTTGGTATTTATCAGTAGCCAGCCAATTTGAATAGTGAGATAGGTGGTTAAGTATAAAATGTTGGTTAAGGGTAAATATGTGTTAGGTTAGTACACTAGAATAAACCTTACTAAACCATGAATAAGTCGGTAGCTAGCTTCATAAATGGAACATGTGGCTACGATGTCTATAAGCCAGAACTCCCAGGAAAATCAGAGCTCAATTAGGGACCTACAATGTTTGACATAATTCTGCAGCTATTAAAGTTAATTGCCCCTTCTCCTATTCATCACCATAATACTATGACACAAACTACCTAAGTGCATTTGACAGTAACAACACATTCATTACCCCATGCTGAAGCATAAAAGTGAAGGTACGTATAGGTACCTTCCATATGGAATCTATCACCGGAGTAATAAAATGTCACAGACTAGGCATGTATTGGAGCACGGTGCAACTCTAGCAGTGGAAAATCACTGCCCGCGAAGGGATTTCTTGCTGTAAACAAAGGGGTATAATATACATTGCCTGTAGAGAAATCTCCATCTAGGACTACAGTAAGAGGCTATTGAAACGTATTAAAGCCTTAAATCTCCATATAAGAGGCACCTACAATATGTCGTCCCGGATGCAGACAGCACATCACCCTCCCCATGACAGTAGTGCTTGTAGTCCCGTGGATACTTAAAATTTCTGTGGTGTACTTATAGCTGCATGCAAACTTGGACAAAGAAAGGCCCATTAGCACAATGTTCACAGATGTCGAGGGATTGTCTGGCAATAAAGCTTCCTTACTCTCTTATACTATGAAATAATAAGCTTGAATTCAGGGTCATTTAAATTAGCAATCCAATTAACATAGTACCCCCTGGTCTCATATAATCTAGCCTTTTATGTTAACCAGATCTCAGTGCAATGGGTTGGGAGGTAACCTAGGGAGCATGAACAGCCCCGAAACATGAAATATTAACAGTAAGTCTATGATAGTTGGTGCAGTACCTTGCTGCCAGGTAAAAGTCAACAACCCTGCAATGTTTAAATATATGTAAAGCAGTCATTACTAGCTTTCCGGTATAGCTTTGCATAAAATCCGGGAATGACATGCTCTGCATTGTTCATCCAATACCTGATGGTCCAGGGAAGTCAATTCCTCCCGCAGTGTCACAGAAGGCCATCAAACATTGGCTCCAGTAGGATGTCGCTGACCCTATCCAGGGGTACACCTTGGCTGCCAAGTTCATCACCATCAAGGTAGCTGCTCCCCAGGCACACCTTCCCTCCACAATAGCACCGTAAGTGGTGAAGTAGGTAGGTAGGCACTTCACCTTATTCCGTGTACTCCTCACAGCCATCTCACAGATCAGGGTAGTTGTCTCCGCAAGGTCTATTGTTAGAGTCCCCTCTTCAACTTGTAATCTGGGTTGTGGATACTGGTGCTTTACGACCTCGTCCCTAGTATTCGCTCTACAAGATCTGTCCCATCAGGCTGAAGCGCCATTTTCAGCTTGTATGTAAGAGCAGCCTGGCACCTATCCATGAGGTCGCTAATCTCCCTGAGAATATAATCGCAGGTAACATAGTGTACACATATACCTGCGCTTGTTAGTGGAGCTGGGATGTTACCCTTAGTTGATCAAAGTTCTCTTGCTGGTCACCACGTGGCCAAAAAGAAGAAATGGCCTCACCCAGGGTCTCCGGGCAGGATAGTGCCTAAGAATCACTGATCAGACTGCAGAGCGTCGTTTCCTTGTAATACTGGGCTTTTAAATCTCCTGAGCCCCTAGTAAAGCAATATTGTTTATGAATTAGGGTCTGGATGGTCACCAAACTTGACTTTTTAAGCAATATAGCCGGAGCTGCTGAGATTTGCGACCATCCAGCTTCCGTGTTGGCTCCGCTCCCCCTACTCAAATAATTTAAATCTACACTAAAAAATTACTAAGTTACAAAAAACTAACAACTAAGTTACAAAAAATAGCAAACACTAAGTTACACAAAAAAAAACACTAAGTTACAAAAAATAAAAAAGAAATTATCAAAGAATTAAACTAATTACACCTAATCTAAGGGCCCTATGAAAATAAAAAAGCTCCCCAAAATAAAAATAAAAATAAAAAACCTAACCTACAATAAACTACAAATAGCCCTTAAAAGGGCCTTTTGCGGGGCATTGCCCGAAAAGAGATTAGCTCTTTTACCTGTAAATAAAAAATACAAACACCCCACCAACAGTAAAACCCACCACCCACACAACCAACCCCCCAAATAAAAACCTATCTAAAAAACCTAAGCTCCCCATTGCCCTGAAAAGGGCATTTGAATGGGCATTGCCCTTAAAAGGGCATTTAGCTCTATGGCAGCCCAAACCCTAATCTAAAACTAAAACCCACCCAATAAACCCTTAAAAAATCTTAACACTAACCCCCGAAGAACGACGTCTTCCAGACAACCGACGCGGAGCATCCTCTTCTTATGACGTCTTCTTCCCGAATGAAGGTTCCTTAAAATGACGTCATCCAAGATGGCATCCCTTAGATTCCGATTGGCTGATAGAATTCTGTTACGGTACCAACAGGATACCAAGGGTTAACACCAGATGAACAATGTCCTGCATAGGGAATCAGCAACTCACAACCCAGCCAGTTTTTCCCCTCAAACATGAGACCAGGCTCCACATCAGGTTTAAAACAGAATGTCATTTATTAAAGGCTAGATACCTAGTATTTATACAGGTTTGACCCCAAATGGGGGGGTTGAAAGACTGTTGTACATTACATGGAGGGAACACGTCCTTTTACATGATACAATAGAATACATTACTTTACTTAGGTAGATATCAAGTTAAACATAAGACACAATGGAGTCCTTATCACCAACAGTCTGACTCTGGAGGTGATTAAACAATGGAATTCTTATCACTAACTAAATTATGGCTGGAGCCAGCCACTTGTATTTAGAAATTAAAGTTAACGCTTTCAGTCCTGACCGAAGGGTCCGTCACAAATTCTATCAGCCAATCAGAATTAAGGTTGAAAAAATCATATTGGCTGTTGCAATCAGTCAATAGGATTGAGCTTTCATCCTATTGGCTGATCAAATCAGCCAATAGAATGCAAGCTCAATCCTATTGGCTGATTGGATCAGCCAATAGGATGAAAGCTCAATCCTATTGGCTGATTGCAACAGCCAATATGATTTTTTCAACCTTAATTCTGATTGGCTGATAGAATTCTATCAGCAAATCGGAATCTAAGGAACGCCATCTTGGATGACATCATTTAAAGGAACCTTCATTCCGAAGACGATGTTGTAAGCTCCACGTCGAATGTCTTGAAGATGGAGCCGCTCCGCGCCGGATGGATGAAGATAGAAGATGCCATCTGGGTGAAGACTTCTGCGGGATTGGGTGAAGACTTCGGCCGCTTGGATGAAGACTTCTGCCGGCTTCTTGGAGGATGGATGTCGGGTCTTCAATACTGTAAGTCGATCTTCAGGGGTTAGTGGTAGGATTTTTTAAGGGTGTATTGGATGGGTTTTAGTTTTAGATTAGGGTTTGGACTGCAATAGAGCTAAATGCCCTTTTAAGGGCAATGCCCACCCAAATGCTCTTTTCAGGGCAATGGGGAGCTTTATGTTTTTTTAGTTAGGTTTTTATTTGAGGGGGTTGGTTGTGTGGGTGGTGGGTTTTACTGTTGGGGGGTATTTGTATTTTTTATTTACAGGTAAAAGAGCTGATTTCTTTGGGGCAATGCCCCGCAAAAGGCCCTTTTAAGGGCTATTTGTAGTTTATTGTAGGTTAGGGTTTTTTTATTTGGGGGGCCTTTTTATTTTCATAAGGACCTTAGATTAGGTGTAATTAGTTTAAATCTTTGATAATTTCTTTTTTATTTTTTTGTAACTTACGGCTAGATTTAGAGTTCTGCGGCCAAAGGGGTGCGTTAGCTACGCATGCTTTTTTTCCCCCGCACCTTTTAAATACCGCTGGTATTTAGAGTTCACAGAATGGCTGCGTTTTCAGTGCGTTAGGCTCCAAAAAGGGAGCGTAGAGCATAATTTAACCCCACTGCAACTCTCGATACCAGCGGTGCTTATGGATGCGGCCAGCTTCAAAAACGTGCTTGTGCACGATTCCCCCATAGAAAACAATGGGGCAGTTTGAGCTGAAAAAAAACCTAACACCTGCAGAAAAGCAGCGTTCAGCTCCTAACGCAGCCCCATTGTTTTCTATGGGGAAACACTTCCTATGTCTGCACCTAACACTCTAACATGAACCCTGAGTCTAAACACCCCTAACCTTACACTTATTAACCCCTAATCTGCCGCCCCCGCTATCGCTGACACCTGCATATTATTATTAACCCCTAATCTGCCGCTCCGTATACCGCCGCAACATACATTATAGTTATGTACCCCTAATCTGCTGCCCCTAACACCGCCGACCCCTATATTATATTTATTAACCCCTAATCTGCCCCCACAATGTCGCTGCCAGCTACCTACAATAATTAACCCCTAATCTGCCGATCGGAGCTCACCGCTACTATAATAAATGTATTAACCCCTAAGGCTAAGTCTAACCCTAACACTAACACCCCCCTAAGTTAAATATAATTTATATCCAATGAAATAAATTAACTCTTATTAAATAAATTATTCCTATTTAAAGCTAAATACTTACCTGTAAAATAAACCCTAATATAGCTACAATATAAATTATAATTATATTGTAGCTATTTTAGGATTAATATTTATTTTACAGGCAACTTTGTATTTATTTTAACCAGGTACAATAGCTATTAAATAGTTAATAACTATTTAATAGCTACCTAGTTAAAATAATTACAAAATTACCTGTAAAATAAATCCTAACCTAAGTTACAATTAAACCTAACACTACACTATCAATAAATAAATTAAATAAACTACCTACAATTACCTACAATTAAACCTAACACTACACTATCAATAAATTAATTAAATAAAATACCTACAAATAACTACAATTAAATAAACTAACTAAAGTACAAAAAATAAAAAAAGCTAAGTTACAAAAAATAAAAAAATATTTACAAACATTAGAAAAATATTACAACAATTTTAAACTAATTGCACCTACTCTAAGCCCCCTAATAAAATAACAAAGACCCCCAAAATAAAAAAAATGCCCTACCCTATTCTGAATTTAAAAAGTTCAAAGCTCTTTTACCTTACCAGCCCTGAAAAGGGCCATTTGCAGGGCATGCCCCAAAGAATTCAGCTCTTTTGCCTGTAAAAAAAAACATACAATACCCCCCCCAACATTACAACCCACCACCCACATACCCCTAATCTAACCCAAACCCCCCTTAAATAAACCTAACACTAAGCCCCTGAAGATCTTCCTACCTTATCTTCACCATGCCAGGTTCACCGATCCGTCCTCGGAAGTCTTGATCCAAGCCTCAGAAGTGTTGATCCAAGCCCAAGCGGGGGCTGAAGAGTGACGTCCATCCTCCGGCTGAAGTCTTGATCCAAGCGGGCAGAAGAGGACATCCGGACCGGCAAACATCTTCTTCCAAGCTGCATCTTCTATGTTCTTCAATCCGATGACGACCGGCTGATCTTCAAGACCTCCAGCGCGGATCCATCCATCTTCACCGACGACTTCCCGACGAATGATGGTTCCTTTAAGGGACGTCATCCAAGATGGCGTCCCCCAAATTCCGATTGGCTGATAGGATTCTATCAGCCAATCGGAATTAAGGTAGGACAATTCTGATTGGCTGATGGAATCAGCCAATCAGAATCAAGTTCAATCTGATTGGCTGATCCGATCAGCCAATCAGATTGAGCTTGCATTCTATTGGCTGTTCCGATCATATTTTTATTTTTCTAATGTTTGTAAATATTTTTTTATTTTTTGTAACTTAGTTCTTTTTTATTTTTTGTACTTTAGTTAGTTTATTTAATTGTAGTTATTTGTAGGTATTTTATTTAATTAATTTATTGATAGTGTAGTGTTAGGTTTAATTGTAGGTAATTGTAGGTAGTTTATTTAATTTATTTATTGATAGTGTAGTGTTAGGTTTAATTGTAACTTAGGTTAGGATTTATTTTACAGGTAATTTTGTAATTATTTTAACTAGGTAACTATTAAATAGTTATTAACTATTTAATAGCTATTGTACCTGGTTAAAATAATTACAAAGTTGCCTGTAAAATAAATATTAAACCTAAAATAGCTACAATATAATTATAATTTATATTGTAGCTATATTAGGGTTTATTTTACAGGTAAGTATTTAGCTTTAAATAGGAATAATTTATATAATAAGAGTTAATTTATTTCGTTAGATTTAAATTATATTTAACTTAGGGGGGTGTTAGTGTTAGGGTTAGACTTAGCTTTAGGGGTTAAAAAATGTATTAGAATAGCGGTGAGCTCCAGTCGGCAGATTAGGGGTTAATGTTTGAAGTTAGGTGTCAGCGATGTTAGGGAGGGCAGATTAGGGGTTAATACTATTTATTATAGGGTTATTGAGGCGGGAGTGAGGCGGATTAGGGGTTAATAACTTTATTATAGTAGCGGTGCGGTCCGCTCGGCCGATTAGGGGTTAATAAGTGTAGGTAGGTGGCGGCGACGTTGGGGGGGCAGATTAGGGGTTAATAAATATAATATAGGGGTCGGCGGTATTAGAGGCAGCAGATTAGGGGTACATAGGGATAATTTAGCTGGCGGCGGTGTACGGAGCGGCAGATTAGGGGTTAAAAAATTTAATAGAGTGGCGGCAATGTGGGGGGACCTCGGTTTAGGGGTACATAGGTAGTTTATGGGTGTTAGTGTACTTTAGAGCACAGTAGTTAAGAGCTTTATAAACCGGCGTTAGCCCAGAAAGCTCTTAACTCCTGTTTTTTTTTTTTAGATTTCTAACGCTCACTTCACCCATGACTCTAAATACCGGCGTTAGAAAGATCCCATTGAAAAGATAGGATACGCAAATGGCGTAGGGGGATCTGCAGTATGGAAAAGTCGCGGCTGGAAAGTGAGCGTTAGACCCTTTCCTGACTGACTCCAAATACCAGAGGGCGGTAAAAACCAGCGTTAGGAGCCTCTAACTCTGGTTTTGACGGCTACCGCCCAACTCTAAATCTAGCCGTTAGTGTTTATTTTTTTGTGTAACATTCGGCCAGATTACAAGTTTTGCATTAGAGGCTGTGCGGTGCTGGCGAGCAGTTTTTTCTCATCGCTCACTTACCTGCAGCGCTGGAATTACAGGTTTTTCTAAACCCGGCATTAAAAAGCAAGAAGTGAGCGTTGAGCAAAATTGTGCTCCTTACCGCACTCCAATACCAGCGCTGCTTAAGTCAGCGGTGAGCTGGTCGTACGTGCTTGTGCACGATTTCCCCATAGGAATCAACGGGGAGAGCCGGCTGAGAAAAAGTCTAACACCTGCCAAAAAGCAGCGTAAAGCTCAGTAACACAGCCGCATTGATTCCTATGGGGAAATCAAATTTACGTTTACAACTAACAACCTAACATGAACCCGAGTCTAAACACCCCTAATCTTACATTTATTAACCCCTAATCTACCGCCCCCAACATCATCGCCACCTACATTATATTTTTTAACCCCTAATCTACCACTCCGTACATCGCCGCCACTATAATAAACATATTAACCCCTAAACCGCTGCACTCCCGCCTCGCAAACATTAGTTAAATATTTTTAACCCTTAATCTGCCACCCCTAACATCGCCGCCACCTACCTACATTTATTAACCCCTAATCTGCCGTCCCCAATAGTTATTAACTATTTAATAACTACCTTGCTAAAATAAATACAAAAGTACCTGTAAAATAAAACCTAACCTAAATTAGACTAACACCTAAAACTACACTATAATTAAATTAATTCCCTAAATTAAATACAATTAAATAAAATTAAATAAAATTAGCTAAAGTACAAAAAAAACCCCACTAAATTACAGAAAATAAGAAACAAATTACAGATCTTTAAACTAATTACTCCTAATCTAATAGCCCTATCAAAATAAAAAAAAAACCTAGCCTAAACTAAACTATCAATAGCCCTTAAAAGGGCCTTTTGTGGGGCATTGCCCCAAAGTAATCAGCTCTTTTACCTGTAAAAAAGAATACAAACAACCCCCCAACAGTAAAACCCACCACCCACACAACCAACCCCCCCAAAAAAAACTAACTAAAAAAACCTAAGCTCCCCATTGCCCTGAAAATGGCATTTTGCTCTATTGCAGCCCAAATACCTAACCTTAAAAATAAACCGTAACACCCTGAAGATCGACTTACAGTTCTGAAGGCCGGACATCCATCCTCAAGGAAGCGGCAGAAGTTTTCATCCAACCGGGCCGAAGTCCTCAACGAAGCCTATTGGCTGATTGCATCTTGGATGACGTCATTGAAAGGAACCGTCATTCAGTAAGAAGATACCGGATGAAGAGGATGCACTGCGTCGGATGTCTTGAAGATGGACCCGCTCCGCGTTGGATGGATGAAGATAGAAGATGCCGTCTGGACTTCTGCCTGTCTGGAGGACCACTGCGCCCGGCTTGGATGAAGACTTCTCCCGGCTTCGTTGAGGACTTTGGCACGGTTGGATGAAGACTTCTGCTGCTTCCTTGAGGATGGATGTCCGGTCTTCAGAACTGTAAGTCAATCTTCAGGGGGTTAGTGTTAGGTTTTATTAAGGGTGTATTGGGTGGGTTTATTTTTTAGGTTAGGGATTTGGGCTGCAATAGAGCTAAATGCCCTTTTAAGGGCAATGCCCATCCAAATGCCCTTTTCAGGGCAATGGGGAGCTTAGGTTTTTTTTAGTTAGTATTTTATTTGAGGGGTTGGTTCTGTGGGTGGTGGGTTTTACTGTAAAAGAGCTGATTACTTTGGGGCAATGCCCGGCAAAAGGCCCTTTTAAGGGCTATTGATAGTTTAGTTTAGGCTAGGGTTTTTTTTATTTTGGGGGGCTTTTTTATTTTGATAGGGATATAAGATTAGGTGTAATTAGTTTAAAGATCTGTAATTTGTTTTTTATTTTCTGTAATTTAGTGTTTGTTTTTTTGTAATTTAGCTAATTTAATTTAATTTATTTAATTGTTTTTAATTTAGTTAATTTATTTAATTGTAGTGTAGTGTTAGGTGATATTGTAACTTAGGTTAGGTTTTATTTTACAGGTACTTTTGTATTTATTTTAGCTAGGTAGTTATTAAATAGTTAATAACTATTTAGTAACTATCCTACCTAGTTAAAATAAATACAAACTTGCCTGTAAAATAAAAATAAACCCTAAGATAGCTACAATGTAACTATTAGTTATATTGTAGCCAGCTTAGGGTTTATTTTACAGGTAAGTATTTAGTTTTAAATATGAATTATTTAGGTAATAATATTAATATTTATTTAGATTTATTGTAATTATATTTAAGTTAGGGGGTGTTAGGGTTAGGGTTAGACTTAGGTTTAGTTTAATACATTTAGTATAGTGGCGGTGACATTGGGGGCAGCAGATTAGGGGTTAATAAATGTAGGTAGGTGGTGGCGATGTAAGGGACGGCAGATTTGGGGTTAATAATATTTAAATAGTGTTTGCGAGGCGGGAGTGCGGCGGTTTAGGGGTTAATATGTTTATTATAGTGGCGGCGACGTTGGGGCAGCAGATTAGGGGTTAATAAATGTAGGTAGGGCAGATTAGGGGTTAGTAATATTTAAAGAGTGTTTGCGAGGCGGGAGTGCGGTGGTATAGGGGTTAATATGTTTATTATAGTGGCGGCAACGTTGGGGGCGGAGGATTAGGGGTTAATAAGTGTAGGTAGGTTGCGGTGACATTGGGGGTGGCAGATTAGGGGTTAATAAATATAATGTAGGTGTCAGTGATGTTGGGGGCAGCAGATTAGGGGTTAATAAGTATAATGTAGGTGGCGGTGGTGTCCGGAGCGGAAGATTAGGGGTTAATAAGAATAACGTAGGTGGCGGTGATGTTAGGGGCGGCAGATTAGGGGTTAATAATATTTAACTAGTGTTTGCAAGGCGGGAGTGCGGCGGTTTAGGGGTTAATATGTTTATTATAGTGTTGTGATGTTCGGAGCTGCAGATTAGGGGTTAAAAATGTTACTATAGTGTATGCGATGCGGGGGGCCTCGGTTTAGGGGTTAACAGGTAGTTTATGGGTGTTAGTGTACTTTTTAGCACTTTAGTTATGAGTTTTATGCTACGGCGTTGTACCATAAAACTCTTAACTACTGACTTTCAAATGCGTTAGGGATCTTGGAGGTAGAGGGTGTACCGCTCACTTTTTGGCCTCCCAGGACAGACTCGTAATACCAGCGCTATGGAAGTCCCATAGAAAAAAGGGTTTGCGAAGTTTACGTAAGTCGTTTTGCGGTAAGGCCAAAGAAGTGTGCGGTGCCCCTAAACCTGCAAGACTCGTAATACCAGTGGTAGTAAAAAAGCAGCATTAGGACCTGTTAACGCTGCTTTTTCAGCCTAACGCACAACTCGTAATCTAGCCGTTAGTGTTTGTAATTTTTTGTAACTTAGTTGTTAGTTTTTTGTAACTTAGTAATTTTTTAGGGTAGATTTAAATTATTTGAGTAGGGTTAGGTGTTTAAATATATAATATAGTTAATTTAATTTGTAGTTTATCGTAATTTTAGTATAAAAGTTAGGTTAGATTCATTTGTATTTTAATATAGTTTAATGTAATTTTAGTTTAAAAGTTAGGTTAATTAAAATAAATCTAAATAAAAATTCCTATCATTAACTAAATAATTCCTATTTAAAACTAAATACTTACCTGTAAAATAAACCCTAAGCTAGCTACAATATAACTAATAGTTACATTGTATCTAGCTTAGGTTTTATTTTTATTTCACAGGCAAGTTTGTATTTATTTAACTAGGTAGACTAGTTAGTAATTAGTTATTAACTATTTACTACTAGCTACCTAGCTAAAATAAATATAAATTTACCTGTAAAATTTACACTAACACCTAACCTTACACTACAATTAAATCAATTACATTATTTAAAAACAATTAACTAAATTACAAAAAAAAACATGAAATTACACAAAATAAAAAATAAATTATCAAATATTTAAACTATTTACACCTAATCTAATAGCCCTATCAAAATAAAAAAGCCCCCCCCCCCCCAAATAAGTCCCAAACCCTAAGCTAAAAATTAAACCCACCCAATAAACCCTTAAAAAAAAACCTAACACTAACCCCCGAAGATCCACTTACAGTTTTTGAAGACCGGACATCCATCCTCAATGAAGCCGGGAGAAGTCTTCATCCAAGCGGCAAGAAGTCCTCAACGAAGCCAGGAGAAGTCTTCATCCAAGCAGCAAGAAGTGGTCCTCCAGGTGGGCAGAAGTCTTCATCCAGACTGTATCTTCTATCTTCATCCTTCCGACATGGAGCGGCTCCATCTTCAAGACATCCGGCGCGGAGCATCCACTTCTTTCGAATTCTCTTGAAGAGAGATCAGCCAATAGGATTGCAGCTCAATCCTATTGGCTGATTGCATCAGCCAATAGAATTTTTTCACCTTTAATTCTGATTGGCTGATAGAATTCTATCAGCCAATCGGAATTCAAGGAACGCCATCTTGGATGACGTCATTTAAAGGAACCTTCAGTGTACGGCTGGGACCATATGAAGAGGATGCTCCACGCCGGATGTCTTGAAGATGAAGCCACTCCGCGTCGGAAGGGTGAAGATAGAAGATGCTATCTGGATGAAGACTTCTGCCTGCCTGGAGGACCACTTCTTGCCGCTTGGATGAAGACTTTTCCAAGGCTTCGTTGAGGACTTCTTGTCGTTCGGATGAAGACTTCTCCCAGCTTCGTTGAGGGTGGATGTCCGGTCCATCAGATATACCTGCAAGACTCGTAATACCAGCGGTAGTGAAAAAGAGCCATAGCACTGCTTTTTCACCATAACGCAAAATTTGTAATCTAGCTGTAAGTGATTTAATGAGAAAGGGTGGACTAAATTAGCTTCTATGTCTCTTGAAGAGAAATATTATGGGGGATATTTATCAAGCCGTCAACTTTGTTGAATTCGAAGGCACCAATACGATCGTCTAACATTGCGGCCGTGGACCTGAATATGCTTTCCATATTTATAAAAAAGCCAGCAAAAAGACATGCACCAAGTACGTGGCAATGAGAATTGGACTATTGTTAACTAGCAGTCATCGATCTTGCGTCTATTCGGCTTTTTACCAACTTTATTTATAACCTGTCAATAAATGCAGCCACTATACTAAAATGTTTAACCCCAATCCCGCCGCTCCCGGACCCCGTCGCCACCTAAATAAAGTTATTAACCCCCTATCCCGCTGCTCCCGGACTCCGCTGCCACCTAAATAAATGTATTAACCCCTATCCCGCCACTCCCGGACCCCGCCGATACCTAAATAAAGTTATTAACCCCTATCCCGCCGCTCCCGGACCCTGCCGCCACCTAAATAAATATATTAATCCATATCTTGCCGCTTCCGGACCCCACCACCACCTAAATAAATGTATTAAACCCTAAACCTCTGGCCTCCCACATCACTACCACTAACTAAGCCTACTAACCCCTAAACCGCCAGCCCCTCACATCGCCATAAACTAAATTAAGCTATTAAGCTATTAACCCATAAACCTGACAAGCCGCTAACTTTAAATTAAAATTACAACATCCCTATCTTAAAATAAATTTAAACTTACCTGTAGAATTAAAAGAAACTATTTTTAAGCTATTAATTAACCTACCCTAACTATTATACTACACTTAAATTAAACTAGCAACTAAATTAACTAAATGACGTATTAAAAAACCCTAACCCGGGGGACTTCTGGGCGGCGGCCATCTTTGGACGCAAAACTGTCAGCTGCTCACACCTTCCTGCTGTGATAACTAAATATCGCCAGAAAAAATCATCTTTGGGGCTTCAAACTGCTGGATTCAGTATTATCATGGGTTCAGCTCTCATTTGATACCCCCACTTCTAGGATTGTGTGGCACTTAAGGTTACCGGAGCTTTTCAAAGGCTGAGGCCTTCTCAAAACCCCCCCAGTGACTTTCCTAAGGGCAATCACTGTCGCGCAGCCCACACTGTCGGCTGCTCAATACCTCCTTGCAAAGGAGCCTTTGGACACTACTAACCACTACTTCAGCAAACATGGATATGTGGGTCCTTCGAGAGCTGGAGAGCCTACTGCAATACCATCTCACTCAAATTGAAGAAAGCCTTGGCAAATCTCTACAAGCGGTCACCCAAGAAACCTCACGCGCCAGATTTGTTTCAGGGACGCTGGCAAGTACTTCTGAGGCGAAAACAGCTAGCCTACCTCCTAACCGCTTACTACAGAGGTCTCTGATGAAAGCGGACTATCCAGCCCCAGACCCGACTAGTACAAGCGCTACAGAGGCCATCATCTACTATGCTGCACCAGCTATAGAAAATGCAATAAAGGCGATCCCTAACCTAGCTGCACCCACAACCAAAGCAACCATAGCAGGCAGTATCAGCGCAGATCTCTCCTCGGGCATATCAGCAGCCGAACTAATCATAGACACCTACACCCGCAGGACTCCATTTACCTCCCAGTTGCAGAAACAATCTGGATTCCGGTAAGACCCTGGGTGAAATATGTCAGACCTCAACCAGCGACGATGAGTATCACTAACCTTACTAGTCTTTACGCTCACATCACGGAGAGAGACGTCAGGCACAACATCACAGACTATATCAAACACAAGGAAAGAGGCGCCGTATGTGTGAATCTGAAACAGCTAACATCAGATATAGAACAAGTGCAGGGTACTCACAATATGGAAAGGCACTCCAATGTGCCTATAGGAGTAGGCTGGTATTCACAGCAAACCAGCTAGCTGAAACGGCAATCCAGGATATCCTAAGGTAGGAATCTCTATGTCTTAGCAGACTGTATTTACTGGGTCCAGCAATAAGGGAGCAGGAGCTAGGTGCAAACAAAGGCACACCACTGTGTGAATCTGTGAGGGTACAATAGTAAATTTGCAATTTGTGCAGGGTACTCACATTCTGTGGCGGCACTCAATTGTACCAAAAGAAACAGGCTGGCTTTCTCAGCAAACCAGCTGGCTGTGTGGGATGTGAAGCCGGAAACTCCGCAACATTCAGGATCAACAGGTAGCTCAGAAGATGAAATAATCAGTAGCAATGAGGATGTATGGTTAAAAATGGATTTAATAATATTAAAAGCAATAAAAAATACATATATCACTCATGCACTATAAGTAAGTGACATGCAACGCGTTTCTCGGTTTCAACCGTTTCATCAGGCATGTGTTCTTGATCTAAACAAACATCTTATAAAGACCTGAGCTACCTGTACTACCCCACCCTTCATACCAAAAAGACCAATCGCAAAAGCCCTTTGTTTAATTGCCCATTAGTTGATGCACCTGCACACTTCTCATCCCCTACCCTAATAGGCTTAATAAACTTGTATCAGTATTATACTCCAATGGGAGGGAAGAGCAAACTAAGGCCTAGATTTGGAGTTTGGCGGTAAAAGGGCTGTTAACGCTCCGCGGGCTTTTTTCTGGCCGCACCATAAAATTAACTCTGGTATCGAGAGTTCAAACAAATGCTGCGTTAGGCTCCAAAAAAGGAGCGTAGAGCATTTTTACCGCAAATGCAACTCTCGATACCAGAGTTGCTTAAGGACGCGGCCAGCCTCAAAAACGTGCTCGTGCACGATTCCCCCATAGGAAACAATGGGACTGTTTGAGCTGAAAAAAAACCTAACACCTGCAAAAAAGCAGCGTTCAGCTCCTAACGCAGCCCCATTGTTTCCTATGGGGAAACACTTCCTACGTCTGCACCTAACACTCTAACATGTACCCCGAGTCTAAACACCCCTAGCCTTACACTTATTAACCCCTAATCTGCCGCCCCCGCTATCGCTGACACCTGCATATTTTTTTTAACCCCTAATCTGCCGCTCCGTAAACCGCCGCAACCTACGTTATCCCTATGTACCCCTAATCTGCTGCCCCTAACACAGCCGACCCCTATATTATATTTATTAACCCCTAATCTGCCCCCCTCAACGTCGCCGACACCTGCCTACACTTATTAACCCCTAATCTGCCGAGCGGACCTGAGCGCTACTATAATAAAGTTATTAACCCCTAATCCGCCTCACTAACCCTATAATAAATAGTATTAACCCCTAATCTGCCCTCCCTAACATCGCCGACACCTACCTTCAATTATTAACCCCTAATCTTCCGAGCGGAGCTCACCGCTATTCTAATAAATGTATTAACCCCTAACGCTAAGTCTAACCCTAGCACTAACACCCCCATAACTTAAATATAATTTACATCTAACGAAATTAATTAACTCTTATTAAATAAATGATTCCTATTTAAAGCTAAATACTTACCTGTAAAATAAATCCTAATATAGCTACAATATAAATTATAATTATATTATAGCTATTTTAGGATTAATATTTATTTTACAGGCAACTTTGTAATTATTTTAACTAGGTACAATAGCTATTAAATAGTTAAGAACTATTTAATAGCTACCTAGTTAAAATAATAACAAATTTACCTGTAAAATAAATCCTAACCTAAGATATAATTAAACCTAACACTACCCTATCAATAAAATAATTAAATAAACTACCTACAATTACCTACAATTAACCTAACACTACACTATCAATAAATTAATTAAACACAATTGCTACAAATAAATACAATTAAATAAACTAGCTAAAGTACAAAAAATAAAAAAGAACTAAGTTACAAAAAATAAAAAAATATTTACAAACATAAGAAAAATATTACAACAATTTTAAACTAATTACACCTACTCTAAGCCCCCTAATAAAATAACAAAGCCCCCCAAAATAAAAAATTCCCTACCCTATTCTAAATTAAAAAAGTTACAAGCTCTTTTACCTTACCAGCCCTGAACAGGGCCCTTTGCTGGGCATGCCCCAAGAAGTTCAGCTCTTTTGCCTGTAAAAGAAAACATACAATACCCCCCCCCAACATTACAACCCACCACCCACATACCCCTAATCTAACCCAAACCCCCCTTAAATAAACCTAACACTAAGCCCCTGAAGATCTTCCTACCTTGTCTTCACCATACCAGGTTCACCGATCCGTCCTGGCTCCAACATCTTCATCCAACCCAAACGGGGGTTGGCGATCCATCATCCGGTGCTGAAGAGGTCCAGAAGAGGCTCCAAAGTCTTCCTCCTATCCGGCAAGAAGAGGACATCCGGACCGGCAAACATCTTCTCCAAGCGGCATCTTCGATCTTCTTCCATCCGGTGCGGAGCGGGTCCATCTTGAAGCAGGCGAAGCGGATCCATCCTCTTCTTCCGTTGTCTCCCGACTAATGACGGTTCCTTTAAGGGACGTCATCCAAGATGGCGTCCCTCGAATTCCGATTGGCTGATAGGATTCTATCAGCCAATCGGAATTAAGGTAGGAATTTTCTGATTGGCTGATGGAATCAGCCAATCAGAATCAAGTTCAATCCGATTGGCTGATCCAATCAGCCAATCAGATTGAGCTCGCATTCTATTGGCTGTTCCGATCAGCCAATAGAATGCGAGCTCAATCTGATTGGCTGATTGGATCAGCCAATCGGGTTGAACTTGATTCTGATTGGCTGATTCCATCAGCCAATCAGAAAATTCCTACCTTAATTCCGATTGGCTGATAGAATCCTATCAGCCAATCGGAATTCGAGGGACGCCATCTTGGATGACGTCCCTTAAAGGAACCGTCATTCGTCGGGAGACAACGGAAGAAGAAGATGGATCCGCGTCGCCTGCTTCAAGATGGACCCGCTCCGCACCGGATGGAAGAAGATCGAAGATGCCGCTTGGAGAAGATGTTTGCCGGTCCGGATGTCCTCTTCTTGCCGGATAGGAGGAAGACTTTGGAGCCTCTTCTGGACCTCTTCAGCACCGGATGATGGATCGCCAACCCCCGCTTGGGTTGGATGAAGATGTTGGAGCCAGGACGGATCGGTGAACCTGGTATGGTGAAGACAAGGTAGGAAGATCTTCAGGGGCTTAGTGTTAGGTTTATTTAAGGGGGGTTTGGGTTAGATTAGGGGTATGTGGGTGGTGGGTTGTAATGTTGGGGGGGGGTATTGTATTTATTCTTTTACAGGCAAAAGAGCTGAACTTCTTGGGGCATGCCCCGCAAAGGGCCCTGTTCAGGGCTGGTAAGGTAAAAGAGCTTGTAACTTTTTTAATTTAGAATAGGGTAGGGAATTTTTTATTTTGGGGGCTTTGTTATTTTATTAGGGGGCTTAGAGTAGGTGTAATTAGTTTAAAATTGTTGTAATATTTTTCTTATGTTTGTAAATATTTTTTTATTTTTTGTAACTTAGTTCTTTTTTATTTTTTGTACTTTAGCTAGTTTATTTAATTGTATTTTTTTTTAGCAATTGTGTTTAATTAATTTATTGATAGTGTAGTGTTAGGTTAATTGTAGGTAATTGTAGGTAGTTTATTTAATTATTTTATTGATAGGGTAGTGTTAGGTTTAATTATATCTTAGGTTAGGATTTATTTTACAGGTAATTTTGTTATTATTTTAACTAGGTAGCTATTAAATAGTTCTTAACTATTTAATAGCTATTGTACCTAGTTAAAATAAATATTAATCCTAAAATAGCTATAATAGGTATGTAAATTATATTTAAGTTAGGGGGGTGTTAGTGTTAGGGTTAGACTTAGCTTTAGGGGTTAATCAATTTATTAGAATAGCGGTGAGCTCCGGTCGTCAGATTAGGGGTTAATAATTGAAGGTAGGTGTCGGCGATGTTAGGGAGGGCAGATTAGGGGTTAATACTATTTATGATAGGGTTAGTGAGGTGGGTTAGGGGTTAATAACTTTATTATAGTAGCGCTCAGGTCCGCTCGGCAGATTAGGGGTTAATAAGTGTAGGCAGGTGTCGGCGACGTTGAGGGGGGCAGATTAGGGGTTAATAAATATAATATAGGGGTCGGCGGTGTTAGGGGTAGCAGATTAGGGGTACATAGGGATAAAGTAGGTGGCGGCGCTTTGCGGTCGGAAGATTAGGGGTTAATTATTTTAAGTAGCTGGCGGCGACGTTGTGGGGGGCAGGTTAGGGGTTAATAAATGTAATACAGGGGTCGGCGGGGTTAGGGGCAGCAGATTAGGGGTACATAAGTATAACGTAGGTGGCGGTCGGCAGATTAGGGGTTAAAAATTTTAATCGAGTGGCGGCGATGTGGGGGGAGCTCGGTTTAGGGGTACATAGGTAGTTTATGGGTGTTAGTGTACTTTAGGGTACAGTAGTTAAGAGCTTTATGAACCAGCGTTAGCCAGAAAGCTCTTAACTCCTGCTATTTTCAGGCGGCTGGAGTTTTGTCGTTAGAGCTCTAACGCTCACTTCAGAAACGACTCTAAATACCGGCGTTAGGAAGATCCCATTGAAAAGATAGGATACGCAAATGGCGTAGGGGGATCTGCGGTATGGAAAAGTCGCGGCTGAAAAGTGAGCGTTAGACCCTTTAATCACTGACTCCAAATACCAGCGGGCGGCCAAAACCAGCGTTAGGAGCCTCTAACGCTGGTTTTGATGGCTACCGCCGAACTCCAAATCTAGGCCTGTATGTTTTTTTGAAATGTACCCCAATTCAAGACAATAATACAATAGATATATATTTATTATTATTATAGATACACACCAAGTATAGTGTGCATGGCCATAGATCAATACCTAATTTAATCTAATGATAGCCTCATTCTATTAGAAAATAAAATGTTCATACCTGTCTGCTTGTGTTTAACGTAATGCGCAGCTGAAAAGTTTATAATAAGATGTGCTCTATACCTAAATTCTCTATTCAGTCTTCTATGTTTCATTGTGGATCCTCTTAACATTTTTCCACAATATTCGCCTAATTCACACAATATAGCATTAAACAGAAAACCGCCACACGGATCATGTAAGGTAAACAATCCTCTGTGATTGTCCGGCGTCTGACGTATACGCCGATGGTAGGCTGATTAGATCCAGCCATCAGACCAATCAAAAATGCTAGCCGCTGCACACCCCTACTCGAGTGTTTAAACAGATCTTCAGACTCGCGACAGTGGGCAAAGGCACTCTGATGATGCCCCCGATACCCACAGCATGCTGCAACAATTGTCAGCACCAACTCTAGTACCGATCAGTGTCATCAGCTAGAAACTGCTCCCGCATAGAGACTGAAAGAGGGGAAACTTCTCCCGTCTCAGGTCCGTCAACGACAAGACCCGCCTCCTCCCTACGTCACGGAGCTGTCAACCCAAACTTCCATAGACACTCCCGTGAATGGATACAATCATGGAACATCGTTCCTATGGCTAGAAATCTCTAATACCGGCAGCTAGTCCTGCTAATCATATTATATGACAATGGTACTACCAGATATCTAGTGGGTAGCGGTTTCTAGTGTGGCAAAAATCGCCAGTAAGGGAACAGCCACTATATAAACCTACCAGTGAATATCTGCCTAATAAGCCTAATCTGGGGCATATCACTTAACGCTTCCCTCAACTCATACCCCAGTGCGTGGGCCCAGATCCATATACGGGACAACATGACCCTCTACATGACCAGAACCACCAAACATGGTGGCCCATACCAGAACTAAGTGTGATCACAACTAACTAACCAATGTTTGTAATAAGCATTCTCCATAGGACAAATACTTTAGTGACACATGTAATAATCTGTTTGAGCCTAATAAACTAACTAACCTATGTTATATTATAAACTTAATGTGCTACTATTATAAAGTACTGTGTGCATATGACCTCGACATAAAGTGCTTCACATATTGTGACCCCTAATTATTAATATATACAGTGTTCCACCATTCTTCTCATACTCAAACACTAATAACCTTAACAGTGCCATTCATTAAAGTGAAACTAAGATGGTCATTCAACCATAATGATAATCATCATGTGGGAGATGACCAAGTAAAACAGAATTGACAAATTCATTTGTCCTACCCTATATAAATCATATAAAATCAATAAGAGAGGCACAATGATCATAATAGACATTCATGGTCCTCATAATACTAAACTATAGTGATACCTAAATAATCATCAAAGATTGCAGTGATAGTGATAGCTAATATTATACGTGGTATTTCTACTAAATCCAAAATAATATATAGAAAAAACTTATATATTAGTGAGGTATATTAAAATCTATAAGTAATATTATTATTAATAATCCCCAAATAATATTGAGTTATATGTGAGTTATAACCCTATATAACTATATATGCTAATAGTTTTTAAATGTATGTGTATATAGAGAAGTGGGCAGATACCAACATAGGATTAAACTCCGGTTCACAAAAATGTTCACATAATCATGCAAAGCTAGCGGTATCTATCACTTCATTGAGACCTAATGGAAACAAGGTTTTAAACCTATAGATCCAGTAGGTCTCTCTTTGTCTGAGTCGTGAAAACCTATTATATGCACTACTAGGTGGAATACTTTCTAATGGGGTGATTTTGAAACTACACCTCCCTGCAGTATGTTCCTGGCAAACATGCCTAGGTACACTGTGTTTCATAGATTTGTTTTTAATATTTCTAAGGTGTTCGCTCCACCTGATTCTTATTTTTCTGCAGGTTCTCCCAATATATTGGAGCCCACATTCACAGATAAGTACATATATCACATATGAAGAATCACAGGTTAGTATTGAGGTTATCTGATGTTGTTCTCCCGTTGTGTAGGATTTCACACTAGAGGCTTTATGGGTAATATAATCACACATAAAACAACGGGTCTTACCACACCTAAAACTGCCCTTAAATTGGTGTCGAGTGGCCATAAGTTCAGATTTCTTTAAGGTATTATTCTGTGTTGTACCTTTGGACAACATGACCACTTTACTGGGTGCTAATTTTTGTTTTAAGGTAGATGCCCTTCGATATACAATTTTAGGTCGTCCAGGTAATGTTTTTTTCAAAATGGGGTCTCTCATAAGGAGGGGCCAGTGTTTTTCTAAGGTTTTTCCTATAGCTTTGTGGTTAGAGTTATATTGAGTCACAAAAAGAGGAATCTCCTTGTATGAGTCCTCTTGTTTTTTCTCATCATTGTTTTTTGTTGACAAAAGCAATTTTGTGCGATTGAGTTCCCTAGCCCTATTGTAGCTATTAGTTACTAATTGTAATGGGTAGCCTTTCTCTAGAAATCTTGACTTAAGTGTTTGGGATTGTTCGTCATACTATATGACTATATGATGGCAATAACTGGCTTTATAGTCTCCGCCACCGGTCCTGTGCTTCCAGAAGCCCTTAGAGATTGCGGCCCCACTCCTCAGCCCTGGCTATGCAGCAAAGCCGACTCCTGGAGACATGCCATAAACGGCTTACAGACAGGTACTGTCTCCCCTCTCAGCCGTGGAAACCGGGCTGGCTCATGCGGCAACGTGAAAGACTATAAGACTGGCGTGGGCTAAGATAAACCGTGTTTGGCCAGCAGAGACTGTCTTGCTCCGTTTGTGGGACATTGCACAGACTATGCTCGGACTATCCCTCAGTTAGTTGCGGGAGCTATTCACAGACTGAAGCGCCTTACTTGAGACATTGCTTTGTTTGCGAGTGGAGAGAGACTTAACAGTTTATAGTTTTTTAAATCACCACTTGCTCTTGCTCTCTTTTGGATTTGTTTTGTTTTTATTTAACTCTGTAATGTGTCTAGATTAATACAATATTCAGGCTCCCCTATATATAAGGCTAACGTTATGTACTTTTTGTATGTATAAACTTGCTATTATAGGACAGCTATAGATGCATCTAACTAACAATAGTAGCCGCTAGTTTTACTTAAGATGGCTTAACCCCTAGATCTGATTGGTGCCGCAGAACACATGTGGGTATCCCATGGTCAGGATATTACTACCCTCGCTAATTCCAGGCTGTTGCCCCTAACATTATAATAAGAGGTCTCAGTGCTCCAGCATAAACGTAGGGGTAATTTTTAGGATGTATGTGTATGTCACTTATTAGCTGACTCTTTATTTCCTGGTCTCACAATATCATCTAGAGCTGGTCTCTCTGATTTATATGTTAACTCACAAATGTTATATCACACGCTTTGAATCTATGTTGATTAACTATGCTGACCTTGATATATATAATGGTAACACACATATTGGATTTAAGGGGGGGGTTTTCTTATTGCCCTATGTTACTTGGGTTTGATGTGTTTTTACAGCCCAGGGATTCCCCTAATTTTGTAAGTCATTTTAGGCATTTGAAGGCGCAATTCCCTTACATAATGTCCCTATAATGTGATAGATGAATGTCGGACCCTATATGCTTGCTTCCATGAGCTCAGAGTTATTAGAAGCATGGCTCCAACTCCTCCTAGGTTCAGGCTTAGTGTACTGCGTAAACAATGAAACGTGGAGTCTGTAGAATTTATCCCTATTAAAGACTACTCCCCAGAAGTAAGATGGCAGCTATTGATATTCCTTCCCATATTTACTTATTATGGCACAAGATATTTAGATAGTTCTATCTCCCAGAGTGTGAATCAATGATGCTATACTTTGTGTATTACTGCCAGAATTGTATGATCCTTTTTTTTGTTTTATTTATTTTTTTATTTATTTTTTTATTTTTTCACTTTGGGTGAGCAAACTTGATGTTCTGTAACATTTTAGGTACAGCTGTTAATACTATGTTATTTACGAATGGCCTTCCAGGCCATCCTCCTATATAAAAGATAAAATTAGGTTCTACCTTAGACCCAAAAAGTGGCCCCCTATTTATCATTGGCCTTCCATAAGTCCTAAGGTTGTGAAGGGTCCAAGAGTGGCCCTTATTTTTTTTATTTTTTTTCCCGGAAGGCGTGCTATGTTGTACTGCTTGATGTGACTATCATCTAATGTGACTACTGTTGTTGTTTGAATTCATATATTAATGTTTCACATTGATGAATGTGCTTTTACTCTCTGTACTGTTTGGTGAACCTTAATAAAAACTATATAAAAAAAAAAAAAAAAACCTAACCCTACCAAAATATTTAAATATACTCTTTTAACCTTATTAAAATTACTAAATTACAAAAAAAAATAAACGCTGTTACAAAAAAATAAAAAACACATTATCAAAAATAAAAATGAATTACCCTAAACCTACCAAAATTATCTAAATATACTATTTAACCTTATTAAAAATTACTAAATTAAAAAAATAAATAAACGCTAAGTTGCAAAAAATAAAAAACACCTAATTCAAAAAAAAAAACAACACATTATCAAAAATAAAAATGAATTACTCCTAATCTAATAGCCCTATCAAAAAAAAAAGCCCCCCCAAAAAATACCCCCCCCCCTAGCCTACAATAAACTACCAATTGCCCTTAAAAGGGCCTTTTGTGGGGCATTGCCCCAAAGAAATCAGCTCTCTTACCTGTAAAAAAAAAATACAAACCCCCCACAACAGTAAAACCCACCACCCAACCAACCAACCCCCCCCCCAAATAAAAACCCTAAATTATCTAAAATAACCTAAACTCCCCATTGCCCTGAAAAGGGCATTTGTATGGGCATTGACCTTAAAAGGACATTTAGCTCCTTTACCTGCCCAGACCCTACTCTAAAAATAAAACTCACCCAAAAAAACCTTAAATAAACCTAACACTAACCCCCGACGATCCTCTTACAGTTATTGAAGTCCGCTTGAAGGATCCATCCAGCCAGCAGGAAGTCTTCATCCAGCCGGCGAAGTCTTCATCCAGACGGCGAAGTCTTCATCCAGACGGCATCTTTTATCTTCATCCATCCGGCGTGGAGCGGGTCCATTCTGAAGATATACGGCGCGGAGCTTCTCTTCAATATGGTCGCCGCTGTAAACTGGAACATAAGCTTTCGATGCTATCAGACTCCCATTGATTCCTATGGCATCCGCGGCTTTCAGGGTGGCGGATTGAAAACCAGGTACGCTGGGCCAGAATAACCGCGAGCGTACCTGTTAGAAATTTGATAAATGGGAAAAGGTGTCAAATAGGGCCGAATGTGTATTCGGAACATCTGTAATGAAATAAGCATCGACCTGTGTCAGATTGAGACCGGCGTAACGTATGTTACGTCACAGATTTCAACTTTTTCCGGTCTGTAGGCTTTGATAACAAGGTCGGATCAAGCTCGCAACAATTACGCTGCCGAATTCTAGCATATTTGCGGTTGACAACTTGATAAATATCCCCCTGAGTGTCAGTTAACCATTCTGCTGCAAATTTAACTAGTGAGGCCCAGTTGTAATACTTGATGTTAGGCAAAGCAAGACCAGCAAACTTTTTTAATTAATAAACACCTAGATTATGAGTTTTGACGGTAAAGCTGTGCGGTGCTAACGCTCAGTTTCAGCTCACCTACAAACAACGCTGGTATTACAGGTTTTTTTCAACCCGGTGTTAGCCTCTAAAAAGTGAGCGAAGAGCAAAATTTAGCTCCACATCTCATCTCAATACCAGCGCTGCTTACGGTAGCAGTGAGCTGGCTAAACGTGCTCGTGCATGATTTCCCCATAGGAAACAATGGGGCAGAATCGGCTAAAAAAAAAAACCTAACACCTGCAAAAAAGCAGCGTTCAGCTCCTAACGCAGCCCCATTGATTCCTATGGGTAAATACTTTTTATGTCTACACCTAACACCCTAACATGAACCCCGAGTCAAAACACCCCTAATCTTACACTTATTAACCCCTAATCTTCCGTCCCCGACATCGCCGACACCTGAATTATATTATTAAGCCCTAATCTGTTGCTCCGGACACTGCAGCCACCTACATTATACTTATGAACCCCTAATCTGCTGCCCCCAACATGGCCGCCACCGACATTATAGTTATTAACCCGTAATCTGCCACCCCCAACGTCGCCGCAACTATATTAAATGTATTAACCCCTAATCTGCTGCCGTCAACGTTGCCGCCACTATAATAAAGTTATTAACCCCTAAACCTAAGTCTAACCCTAACACCCCCCTAACTTAAATATAATTTAAATAAATCTAAATAAAATAACTACAATTAAATAAATTATTCCTATTTAAAACTAAATACTTACTTATAAAATAAACCTTAAGCTAGCTACAATATGACTAATAGTTACATTGTAGCTATCTCAGGGTTTATTTTTATTTTACAGGCAACTTTGTATTTATTTCAACTAGGTACACTAGTTATTAAATAGTTAACTAATTATTAACTATTAATTATTAACTATTAATTAACTATTTAATAACTTCCTAGTTAAAATAAAAACAAATTTACCTGTAAAATAAAACCTAACCTAAATTAAAATTACACCTAACACTACACTATAATTAAACTAATTACCTAAACTAACTACAATTAATTACAATTAAATTAAATAAACTAAAGTACGAAAAAAACCCACTAAATTACAGAAAATAATAAAATAATTACAAGAATTTTAAACTAATTACACCTAATCTAATCCCCCTAATAAAATATAAAAGCCCCTCAAAATAATAAAAATCCCTACCCTATACTAAATTACAAATAGCCCTTAAAAGGACCTTTTGCCGGGCATTGCCCCAAAGTAATCAGCACTTTTTCCTGTAAAAAAAAATACAATACCCCCCCAACATTAAAACCCACCACCCACACACCCAACCCTACTCTAAAACCCACCCAATCCCTTGAAGATCACCCTACCTTGAGACGTCTTCACCCAGCCGGGCACAAGTGGTCCTACAGAGGGGCAGAAGTCTTCATCCGATCCAGGCAGAAGAGGACCTCCAGACGGGCAGAAGTCTTCATCCAGGCGGAATCTTCTATCTTCATCCATCCGGAGCAGAGCGGGTCCATCTTCATGCCAGCCGACGCGGAGCATCCTCTTCTTCCGACAACTCCCGACGAATGAAGGTTCCTTTAAATGACGTCATCCAAGATGGCGTCCCTTGAATTCCGATTGGCTGATAGGATAATTATTAAACCTATAAACTTACCATTTTGTTTGTTGTTTGTTTGTTTGTTTACCACATCAGGTGATTAACCACTCAGATTTTTTGTTTACAGGAGAGAAAGAATTTTTGCTTCATAGGTATTAACAGCAAAGGCATTTTGGGATTTTGATCAGTGGAAAAACACACTGACAATATTGTCCGGTATTCAGAAATCTACCAAAAATAAACACAAAATTTCGATAAACCTCTTTGGGGCCAATTTACTAAGCAGCGTACGCTGCTCATTCCGTGCAAGCCTTCCTGCTTGCTGGAATCAGGAGTTAAGAAGCAGTGGTCCGCCACCGATTGGGCGCGAATGTGCAGGGGACGACATTGCAGACAGCGTATGCTGTCGGCATTAGTCGATGTCGGGCGGACATATAATAAATCATCCCTATTATGTTTAATTTAATTACATTATATAGTCCCGTTTGGGAGCCAGAAGCATTAAAGTTCTCAGCAGGAAACCGTTGGTGATCGTAATCACACCTACTAGAAATGTAAAACATGCTCTAACGAATTAGAGAATGTAAGTTTTGCATCAGAATGTTTCTTTAACCTGAAAATGTTTGTATCACTGCTGGGAGACTACATTAACTAGATGTGATGCAATGATAATATAACTCTTCAGACAATACCAATGTCACCAAACCTGAATTTTCTAGGAAAATGCATTCTCAAATATTTGCCCTGAAAATATATTTTGTCGTGTCATTCTCTGCTTACACACTGTTTTTTTTTATTATTTTTAATACATTTTTCAATGTTTTTACAATAGACAAGTGACAGTTTAAAAAAAAATGTCTGTTGTCCTAGGGCACTGGATCTTTGAAAAAAATCTAAAGTCACGCAATGGTGTATAGTGTTATAAAACTTTACTAAGGGCCAGATTACAAGTGGAGCGCTAAATATCGCTTTCATGAAAGCGATATTTGTGCTCAACTGTTTAATAAAAGTGCACGCTAATGTGCACTAGTATTACAAGTTGTCAGCAATGCTGGGAAAGCATTACACTCATGAGAGCGCGCTTCCATAGGCTCCAATAGAAGCCTCGTTCTGATGCTGTCAGAGACGGCACAGAACCTAAGTGCATCGAAGCAGGTAAGTTGAGCAGCAAGGGCAGCAACTATAAATATATCTGATTATATATATATATTTGTATGTGTTGTATAAACGCATATTAACACATAAATATATATGTACTGTATATAAGCATACACATATATATATTTACAGGGAACACACAGTTCCCATAGACCACTATGTAAAGGCACTTTTCAGGGCCTTTTTTTTCTTAAAACAACTGACTCCCGCCAACTTTACCCCCAAAATACTGCCTAGTGTAGTTTTTTTATTAAAAAATAAAGATGCTGCTATCTTTTTTTAACCCCTTCCCGCCCTTAGGACGTTCTCCTAAGTTAAAACCCAGTGCGGTTAGGACAGCATAGAACGTCCTAGCCTTTTGGCTATACTGAAGCCAAAGGCGTTTCCCGAATTGGATCGTGGGCTGGAGGGCCTACCTAGCGTCATAGGCACTCCCCCTGAGACACAATCCCATCATTGAAATCATGCAATCAAATGTAAAACCACGTGATTTCACTTTTTTTACTTATTTCAATTAGTTACGATATAGAAAATAAGTCTGGCCGGGAACGGGTTAATAAACAGGAGCCTCTCTTTATTTCTTCATTTTGTTCCAGATTACTTGACACTAAGGGGCCTATTTATGAAAGGTCTTGCGGACCTGATCCGACAGTGCGGATCAGGTCCGCAAGACCTTGCTGAATGCGGAGAGCAATACGCTCTCCGTATTCAGCATTGCACTAGCAGCTCACAAGAGCTGCTGGTGCAACGCCGCCTCCTGCAGACTCACGGCCAATCGGCAGCCAGCAGTGAGGTGTCAATCAACCCAATCGTACTCGATTGGGTTGATTTCCGGGGGTTTCCTGTCCGCCTCATCAGAGCAGGCAGACAGGGTTATGGAGCAGCGGTCTTTAGACCGCTGCTTCGTAACTGCTGTTTCTGGCGAGTCTGAAGACTCGCCAGAAACACGGGCCCACAAGATCCATTCGGAGCTTTATAAAAGGACCCCTAAGGTGTTAAAAGAGTGCTACCTTTTTTTGATGACTGTTATCCACATTCCGGAGGAACAGATATATTTGAACTAAATCTGTTTGGATATTCCAGCTATTGGGACACTCCATCTTAGAGACTCTACCTTTGTGTTTATACTAATCTTTGCTCTAAAGAAATGTTTTAAAGATATATGTATTTATGTGTGTATGTATATACATTTGCATAGACATATAACAATTGTACATCTTTTGTCTATATTTGCATAGTTTATATGTTCATTAGCCCTGATTGGCTTAGTTATATTTCTAGCGCCTCCTATTAGAAGTGAGCCTGTTTTGGCCTCTCCTGTATAATAGTTATAAAATATACTACACTGTATTTTAGGAGCATTTGGCGCAGATTTATAAAATTAACCAGAGATCTGATCTCTGGTTAATATTATAAGCGCTAATTGCTACCGCGAGAATAACCAGCCAATGGCCGGTTAATTATTGCGCGTCTGCCAATGGGCACATTTGCCCTTTTGCGGGCGCCCAATAATTTAGCACTCCACTTGTAATCTAGCCTTAAATGTATGAATTAGCAAGCTTCTCATATTATAAAAGCATTATATGTTTATTTATTATTTAGTTGCTTTTAAAAGATTAATGCTTAAGTGACTAAGCAAAACCAAAAGATCTTATCTTGGAAACCTAAAGGGACAAAAAATTTACCAGAAATAACATATTTAGAGAAGTAAATAATCCTCTAATGGAGATTGTGTCTCCACCAAACTACACCTATGTGCTTATGGGATTTCATTTTTAAAAGGGAAGAATTATTTATTTGAAACGAAAGATCATATTACAATACCAAAGTTTCCAATTATCACCCAATCTACAAGGTTTCCCCAGTGTAGTTTTTTCAATTATTTTTATACTAATGACTCTAAGAGAAATCTGGGACCACCCATAAGAAAACTGGTACCACCCAAACACTGTCTGTAGTGCCAAACACTACTAACTAATGCTCAAATGTAACCACTAGATAGATCAAACACTTCTACCTGGCTGCTCAACTCCATACATACATACACATAAACACACACACTGTATATATACACACATAAACACAGTTATATATACACTATATATATATATAGAGAGAGAGAGAGACATAAACACACATATATATAAATACATAAACACACATAAACAAACTTATATGTACACATAAATACATATATATATATATATATACGCGCACACACACATAAATAAACATATATACACATATATATGCACATGTATACACATGTATACATGTATATATATATATATATATATATATATATATATATATATATATATATATATATATATATATATATATATATATATATATGTAGGCAAAATAGTAATTTCAGGCAAATAGTTTTTGCAGAGGCAAATAGTTATTTTAGCTTTAAAAACCATTCACCTAGGCAAAAGCCTTTTGCCTAACTAGGATTCAGGCAAATAGTTTTGCAGGTTTTTAGAGCTTTCATAGCCATTTGCCTAGGAAAAAGGGGCCCAGGCAAGCAGAGAAAGCGGGCCCTGCTCTCTAAAAATTTGCTGACCAGAAACCAGGAAAGTGGCCCCGGCTAGCTAATTGGTGCCCAGACACCCAGGAAAAGTGGTCCCTGTTTACCAATAGATGTCCAAGAACCCCAGGAAAGTGGCCCCTGCTCACCAACAGGTGCCCAGGCACCCAGAAAAAGTGGCCCCTGTTTGCCAATCGAGGCCCAGGCACTTAAAAAAGTGTCCTCTGCTTGTCAAAACACACTCAAGCACCCTAATAAGAAGGTGGCCCCTGTTTACCAAAAGGCACCTAGGCACCCTAGGAAAGTGGCCCCTGCTTGCCAAATTGTGCACAGGCACCCTGAGAAAGTGGCCCCTGCTTACTCAATAGGTGAACAGGCACCCCTGAAAAGTGGTCCCTGCTTGCCAAAAGGCACCCAGGCACCAAGGGAAAGTGGCACCTGCTAGTCAATTGGAGACCAGGCACCACCAGTAAGTGGCCCTGCTCAGCAAAATTCACACAAACACCCTGAGAAAGTGGGACCTGCTTACTAATAGGTGCCCAGGCACCTCATGAATGTGGCCCCTGATTGCCAATAGGCAGTCAAGCACTCCAGGAAAGTTGCCCTTTCTGGCCAATAGTTGCCCAGACACCCCAGGAAAGTGGTCCCTGCTCTCCTAATAGCTGCAGGCACCCTGAGAAAGTGGTCACTGCTAGCTATAGGTTTCCAGGAATTCCAAGAAAGCGGTCCCTGCTCATCAAAACACACCCAAGCACCCTGGGAAAGTGGCCACTCTTTGCCAACACGCTCCCATGAACCCCCGAAAAGTGTCCCTTCCTTGCCAATAGGCTCTCAGGTACCTCAGAAAAGTGGCCTTTGGTTGCCAATAGGCACCCAACACCCCGGCAAATGGGCCCCTCCTAGCCAATAGGTTCCCAGACAGCCTGGTAAAATGGCCCCTCCTCAGCAATAGGTGCACAGGCACCCTGAGAATGTGGCCCCTGCTTCCAAATAGGCACCTGCCACCCGGGTAAAGTACACAAAACAGGCACCCCAAGAAAGTGGCTACCGTTAGATAACAGGCACCCAGGCAACCAGGGATAGTGGCCCCAGCTTGTAACTTTCCCAGGGTGTTTGAACACATTTTCATGAGTAGGGTCCACTTTCCTGGGGTGCCTTAATGCCTACTGACAGGCAGGGGCCACTTTCCAGTGTACTTTGGTGCATATTGGCAAGCAGGGCCACTTTTAGGTGGCTATTGGTGAGCAGAGGCTACTTTCCCAGGTTGCCTAGTAGCCTATTGATGCACATGGGCCACTTTTCTGGAGAGCCTGTTGTTATGACGCCAGGATTCCTTGACGCCAGGTTACTATGATGCCGGGTTACTATGACTCCAGATTACCTAGTCACGACAGTTATGACGGCGTATATGCGCACTCTGGTTTCACTCGTTGCTCCATTTTTGATGCATCGTTCTTGCATCATCTTTGGCGCCCTTTTTTCCTTTAAATGCCATTCAGGATCTCTTTCTCATTGCCCTAGTATTGAGTTTAACTCATGGGTGTCCCTTATACTAATATATTGGATATCATTGTTGGCTTTTGACTCGGACCTCATTTGACCATTCTTCTGCCTGCTGATTTCACTCTGTTTGTTGCTCGATTGCTTTTGACCTTGGATTTCCCTGACTAAGCTTGGGGACTCTGATTCTGTTTCCTGTAACCGTTTGGTTTGATCTCTGGCCTGTCGACTCTGCCTTGACCTTTTCGGTCATTTCCTGGTTAATCGCTTCTAGCTTTCCTCGTGGTGCCCAGCATATACCCTCCTGGGTCCTAAAGCTACTATCGCAAAGATTTTTCATTATCACTCCACTTGACGGCGGGATAACAAGACTACCAGCCAGGATTGGTTTGAAAGCGAAATATTTGAGTGATCCTAACACCCGTTCACATATGGTTGAGCAGGGGCCACTCTCCTTGAAGGTTCATCGGCAGCAATTGGTAAGCAGGGGCCACTTATCTGGGGTGCCTAGGTGCCTATTGATGAGCAGGGACCACTTTACCAGGGTCTTGGCACCTATTGGCAAACAGGGCCCACTTTCCAGGGATGCCTGTTCACCTATTAGTGAGCAGGTAACAATTTCTCAGTGTACCTTGGTGTATATTGATTAACAGGCACTACTTTTCTGGGTTGTCTGGGCATCTATTGGTGAGCAGATACACTTTCTTAGAATACCTGGGCACCTGTTAGTATGCAGGGGCCATTTTCCCAGAATGCCTGGGCACATATTAAAGAACACTGTCTATTTGCCTTGAGAGTTCCTAGGGGCACACATTTACAAACTGGGTCCATATTCTGGGAGTGTTGGGTGCCTATTGGTGAGTAGGGGCCACTTTCCTGGGGTGCCTGGGCACATCTTGGTGACAGGGGCCACTTTCTTTGAGGGTTCCTAATGGTATGAAGGGGCCACTTCCCTGGGGTGCTTGAGTGCCTATTGATGAGCAAGAGTCATTTTCCTGGGGTACATTGGCACCTATTAGCCAGCAGGGGCCACTTTCCTGGGGTAACTGGGATCCTTTTGATCAGCAGAGTCTGCTTTCCTGGGATTCCTGGGCACCTATTGGAGGGCAGGGGCTAATTTCCCAGGGTGCTTGGGAACATATTGCTTAGCAGGGGCCACTCTTCTTCAAGGTTCCTAGGTGGTTATTAGCGAGCAAGGTGCCACTTTCCTGGGTTTTCTAGGCTCCTATTGATGAGCTGTGGCCAGTTCCTAAGTGTATATTAGTCAACAGGGACCACTTTCCTGGGGTACCTGGGCATCTATTGGCAAGCAAGCGCCATTTTCCCTGGAGGCCTGGGCACCTGTTGGTGAACATGGGGTCACTTTTCTAGGGTACCTGGGTTTATATTAGCAAGCAGAAGCCAATTTCCAGGAGTACCTGGATGTCTATTGGCGAGCAGGGGCCACTTTCCTAGGGTGCCTGGGCATGTATTCGCAGGTGCTACTTTCCTTGAGGTTTCTAGACAGCTATCAGTGAGCAGGGGCCACTTTCATGGGGTGCCTAGGTGCCTATTGATGAGCTGGGCCACTTTCCTGGAGTGCCTGGGCACCTATTGTTGAGTAGGAGTCACTTTCCTGGGGTACTGGGTATCTGTTAGTGAGCAGGGGACACGGTCACTGCCTATTAGAAAGCCGGGGCCCTATCCAGAAGAACCGGGGACTTATTGGCAAGCAGGGGACATTTTCCCTGTTTGTCTTGGTGCATATTGGGGAGCAGGGGCCACTTTGCTTGAGGGTTCCTAGGCAGCTAGCCATTAGTGAACAGGATCACTTTCAGGGAATGTCTTGGCAGCTATTGGTGAGCACAGACCACTTTCTTGGGGTGCCCTGCTTGTATTATTGGGCAGGGGCCAGTTTCATTGAGGGTTTCTAGATGATTATAAGTGAGCAGGAGCCACTTTCCTGGAGTGCCTGGGAACTTTTTAGCAAGCAGTGGCCACTTTCCTTGGGTGCCTGAGCACCTTTTGGTGAGCAGGGGCCACTTCACTGGGGTACAAGGGTGTTAACAAACAGCTTAGTGCACAAATAACATAAAATAAAAAAATAAATAATGTGATAAGATCAGCCCAAAGGTGAATATGAGGGACACAGATCTTGCAAGCTGAATTTTATATTGCTAAACCTCAAAGAGAAGAAACAAAAACTATACAGCGACTCTGTGTATATAGGAATGATAAAACAGCTGTTGCCAAGTTAATACCCACACAGATACGTTAGTTCTAAGTATTAAGCTCAACTCAACTTACTACGGTATATAAGAAACTCTTCCCAAATAACTTTATTTAAAAAACACTTCTATACATAAAGCAATGAATTTTAAATAGTCAATCTGAGGGTCACAGTTCAGCTACACCAATTGTAACATTCAGGAGATACAATGTTGTAATCAACCAACCCTTCCTGGTGATATAGACGATAACACACGTCAAACTATATACTGCCCATAGTTTTTAATACCTGCCTATTTGGGACTTTAGTTGCACTGTATTTATTTATTTGATTTGATTTTTTTTCGTAAATTCACACTGTTCTTGTTACTTAAATACAGTATATACTGTTGTGTTAAATTATATATCTATATAACATATAATATAGCAATACAATATTACAATTAAAACTGAACAAAATGTGTATAAAGAAACTTCCAAATAAAAGGATATCCTGAGAGGGAAGACAACAAGAAATTCCTCAGGAACAACAGAAGATGAATATTGCAGATGCTTGGTAAGGCTGTGAGGGAATAAACAAGTATGGGCTTGTGCTTTAAATACTGCTGGGGGCCATCACTGCATTAGCTGAGGAGCTGCATGTTCTTAAGCAGCAAGCCCAGAGATAGCAGGGTGTGGGACACGGGAGTACAACCAGCTGAAGTAACCTGCAACACTACTCCCCACTTGAAACTTGCAATACAATACTTGCAACCTACAATAATTCAGACCTTTCCCATAGCCTTTCATCCTGTTGCCCTCAAGCTCCAGCTTTCTTCTTCTCCATTCACTCTGGTTGTCATGTATATCTGCTCAATTTGTATATGCCTAACACTATTACAGCAAATTCTTTATCAACACCTGCTCCATTGCTGGTGAGTAGTTTTGAGGACTTGGAGATCATGTCCATCCTTGATTCCCAACTTGTTCTGGTAAGCTGAATAAAATTAATTTATTGGAAAGGCTGTAGGACTAAGGAAAGGATTTTGGAGCCCATTGTCAATATGCATGTTTGTGAGCATGATCAGGGTTTCATCAGCTACATTGATAATGTCTGTCCTGGTTAGGACCCGTAGGCTAAGTAGTGAAAACTGAACAAACTGCACTAACATACTAGGCCTGGGATGTGAACAATAATAAGAAAAGCTTAAGTCATGGACAGCTGGTTGAGTCATCAACACCATTATAAATCAACAGTACAGAAAGGAAAGGCAAACAATTGATTGCTAATGATGTACTCGAATGACAATATCTACTGTGCACAATAATAGCTGAGCTACCCAATCCCTGTGTTCCTGTTGGTCACTAAAGTCTGTTTTCCTGTTGACTGTAACCCTTTGTGTTCCTGTTGGTCAGTACTGTCTGTATTTAGCTTGACCATTAATCTCTGTCTTCCTCTTGGTCACTATTATCTGTTTTCCTGTTGATCATAAATCTACATGTTCCTATTTTTCAGTACTGTCTGTTTCCCTGTTCACCATTAATCTCTGTGTTCCTGTTGGTCACTACTGCCTGTTTTCCTCTTGACCATTAATCTCTGTGTTCCTCTTGGTCACTACTGTCTATTTTCCTGTTGACCATTAATCACTGTGTTCCTGTAGTTCACTATTGTCTGTGCTCCTCTTGACCATTAATCTCTGTGTTCCTATTGCAAGATTAAGTGAAGATGTTGGGGATATCATATCAGTTCAGGGGTAGCAGTGTCAGAGAGGGCTGTATTGCCTAGTATAGTGAACAGTCCTTTAGTCGTGGAAGAGGAGCATACTATGGTGGGCAGTCCTTCAGACATGGTAGAGGGGCATAATATAGTAAACAGTCCTTCAGTCATGGAAGAGGGGCATACAAATCAGGGCCTGAGGCAGATGTTGGTGGTAGGAGGCTCTATTATTAGGAAAGTTGATAGGGTAATTTGTCATCCAGACCCTTTAAATAGAACAGTTTGCTGTCTTCCAGGGGCTCGTGTTAGACATATTGTGGAGCGTATTGATAGATTGTTAGAGGGATGTGGGTCTGATCCTGCAGTCATGGTACATATTGGTACTAATGAAGGCATCAGCGGGAGATGGAGAGTCCTAAAAAATGACTTTAGGGAGTTAGGTAGCAAGCTTAAAGCAAGGACCTCTAAAGTAATATTTTCAGAGATATTACCAGTGCTGTGTGCTAACTCAGTAAGGCAGAAGGAGATAAAGTTGGTAAATTCATGGTTAAAAACATGGTGTAAAAATTAGGGGTTTGACTTTTTAGAGCACTGGGCTGACTTTTCACTTGGGTACAATCTGTACAGTAAGGATGGATTGCACCTGAATGACATGGGTGCAGGTGTGTTGGGGAAAAGGATGGTAGCACATTTAGAGAATCTTTTAAACTAGGCAAAGGGGGGAGGGGCAGTTAGAACACAATAGAAAAGAGAGATCAGTCTGTGAATATGCCACTCCCTTAATATCTCAAGGAAGGGATGACTTAAGAAATGTCCCATTGGAGAGTATAGAGGAAAGCACACAAAGTAGCAGCAGAAAGCACATGAAAATTAAATGTATGACAACAAATGCAAGAAGCATGATGGGTAAAATGGGTTTGCTGGAGCTCTTAGTTGCAGAAGAGGACTATGATGTTATCAGCATAACTGAAACTTGGTGGGATGATTCACATGACTGGGCAGTTAACTTAGAGGGGTATACTTTATTTAGGAGGGACAGGAATAATAAAAGGGGTGGAGGAATCTGCATGTATATTAAACCTAACCTTAAACCTACTATAAGGGAAGATATTTATGATCCAAGTGACAATGTAGAGACCTTGTGGGTTGAAATAAAGAGTGGGGAAAAAAATCTAATTTTTTTTTACTAGGAACATGCTACAAGCCCCCCAACATTAGTGACCCGGAGGAAACTCAACTACTAATCCAAATAGGTAAGGCTGCTAATAACAGTGCTGTAATTATGGGAGATTTTAACTACCCTCATATAAACTGAGCCAATGAAACTAGTAATTCAGCTAAGGGGGATAACTTCTTGTCACAATTAATAGAGGAGCCAACTAGAAGTAAAGCTATATTGGATTTAGTGCTATCAAACAATACAGATATAATATCAAACATAGAAGTCAAAGAACATTTGGGTAACAGTGATCATAACATGGTCACATTTGGAATCTCTTTTCATATGCAGTGTCTTAATGGTTTTTACTAAGGCCTAGATTTAGAGTTCGGCGTTAGCCGTGAAAACCAGCGTTAGAGGCTCCTAACGCTGGTTTTGGCCGCCCGCTGGTATTTGGAGTCAGTGATTAAAGGGTCTAACACTCACTTTTCAGCCGCGACTTTTCCATACCGCAGATCCCCTTACGTCAATTGTGTATCCTATCTTTTCAATGGGATCTTTCTAACGCCGGTATTTAGAGTCGTTTCTGAAGTGAGTGTTAGAGCTCTAACGACAAAACTCCAGCCGCCGGAAAATAGCAGGAGTTAAGAGCTTTCTGGGCTAACGCCGGTTCATAAAGCTCTTAACTACTGTACCCTAAAGTACACTAACACCCATAAACTACCTATGTACCCCTAAACCGAGGTCCCCCCACATCGCCGCCACTCGATTTCAATTTTTTAACCCCTAATCTGCCGACCGCCACCTACATTATACTTATGTACCCCTAATCTGCTGCCCCTAACCCCGCCGACCCCTGTATTACATTTATTAACCCCTAACCTGCCCCCCACAACGTCGCCGCCAGCTACTTACAATAATTAACCCCTAATCTTCCGACCGCAAAGCGCCGCCACCTACGTTATCCTTATGTACCCCTAATCTGCTGCCCCTAACACCGCTGACCCCTATATTATATTTATTAACCCCTAATCTGCCCCCCTCAACGTCGCCGACACCTGCCTACACTTATTAACCCCTAATCTGCCGAGCGGACCTGAGCGCTACTATAATAAAGTTATTAACCCCTAATCCGCCTCACTAACCCTATCATAAATAGTATTAACCCCTAATCTGCCCTCCCTAACATCGCCGACACCTACCTTCAATTATTAACCCCTAATCTGACGACCGGAGCTCATCGCTACTATAATAAATGGATTAACCCCTAAAGCTAAGTCTAACCCTAACACTAACACCCCCCTAACTTAAATATAATTTACATCTAACGAAATTAATTAACTCTTATTAAATAACTTATTCCTATTTAAAGCTAAATACTTACCTGTAAAATAAATCCTAATATAGCTACAATATAAATTATAATTATATTATAGCTATTTTAGGATTAATATTTATTTTACAGGCAACTTTGTAATTATTTTAACCAGGTACAATAGCTTTTAAATAGTTAAGAACTATTTAATAGTTACCTATTTAAAATAATAACAAATTTACCTGTAAAATAAATCCTAACCTAAGATATAATTAAACCTAACACTACCCTATCAATAAATTAATTAAATAAACTACCTACAATTACCTACAATTAACCTAACACTACACTATCAATAAATTAATTAAACACAATTCCTACAAATAAATACAATTAAATAAACTAGCTAAAGTACAAAAAATAAAAAAGAACTAAGTAACAAAAAATAAAAAAATATTTACAAACATCAGAAAATTATTACAACAATTTTAAACTAATTACACCTACTCTAAGCCCCCTAATAAAATAACAAAGACCCCCAAAATAAAAAATTCCCTACCCTATTCTAAATTAAAAAAGTTAAAAGCTCTTTTACCTTACCAGCCCTGTACAGGGCCCTTTGCGGGGCATGCCCCAAGAATTTCAGCTCTTTTGCCTGTAAAAAAAACACATACAATACCCCCCCCAACATTACAACCCACCACCCACATACCCCTAATCTAACCCAAACCCCCCTTAAATAAACCTAACACTAAGCCCCTGAAGATCTTCCTACCTTGTCTTCACCATCCAGGTATCACCGATCCGTCCTGGCTCCAACATCTTCATCCAACCCAAGCGGGGGTTGGAGATCCATCATCCGGTGGCTGAAGAGGTCCAGAAGAGGCTCCAAAGTCTTCCTCCTATCCGGCAAGAAGAGGACATCCGGACCGGCAAACATCTTCTCCAAGCGGCATCTTCGATCTTCTTGCATCCGGTGCGGAGCGGGTCCATCTTGAAGCAGGCGACGCGGATCCATCCTCTTCTTCCGTTGTCTCCCGACGAATGACGGTTCCTTTAAGGGACGTCATCCAAGATGGCGTCCCTTGAATTCCGATTGGCTGATAGGATTCTATCAGCCAATCGGAATTAAGGTAGGAATATTCTGATTGGCTGATGGAATCAGCCAATCAGAATCAAGTTCAATCCGATTGGCTGATCCAATCAGCCAATCAGATTGAGCTCGCATTCTATTGGAGGCTTAGAGTAGGTGTAATTAGTTTAAAATTGTTGTAATAATTTTCTGATGTTTGTAAATATTTTTTTATTTTTTGTAACTTAGTTCTTTTTTATTTTTTGTACTTTAGCTAGTTTATTTAATTGTATTTATTTGTAGGAATTGTGTTTAATTAATTTATTGATAGTGTAGTGTTAGGTTAATTGTAGGTAATTGTAGGTAGTTTATTTAATTAATTTATTGATAGGGTAGTGTTAGGTTTAATTATATCTTAGGTTAGGATTTATTTTACAGGTAATTTTGTTATTATTTTAACTAGGTAACTATTAAATAGTTCTTAACTATTTAATAGCTATTGTACCTGGTTAAAATAATTACAAAGTTGCCTGTAAAATAAATATTAATCCTAAAATAGCTATAATATAATTATAATTTATATTGTAGCTATATTAGGATTTATTTTACAGGTAAGTATTTAGCTTTAAATAGGAATAAGTTATTTAATAAGAGTTAATTAATTTCGTTAGATGTAAATTATATTTAAGTTAGGGGGGTGTTAGTGTTAGGGTTAGACTTAGCTTTAGGGGTTAATCCATTTATTATAGTAGCGATGAGCTCCGGTCGTCAGATTAGGGGTTAATAATTGAAGTTAGGTGTCGGCGATGTTAGGGAGGGCAGATTAGGGGTTAATACTATTTATGATAGGGTTAGTGAGGCGGGTTAGGGGTTAATAACTTTATTATAGTAGCGGTGCGGTCCGCTCGGCAGATTAGGGGTTAATAAATATAATATAGGGGTCGGCGATGTTAGGGCAGCAGATTAGGGGTACATAGGGATAACGTAGGTTGCGGCGGTTTACGGAGCGGCAGATTAGGGGTTAAAAAAAATATGCAGGGGTCAGCGATAGCGGGAGCGGCAGATTAGGGGTTAATAAGTGTAAGGTTAGGGGTGTTTAGACTCGGGGTACATAGGAAACAATGGGGCTGCGTTAGGAGCTGAACGCTGCTTTTTTGCAGGTGTTAGGTTTTTTTTCAGCTCAAACAGCCCCATTGTTTCCTATGGGGATATCGTGCACGAGCACGTTTTTGAGGCTGGCCGCGTCCGTAAGCAACTCTGGTATCGAGAGTTGCATTTGCGGTAAAAATGCTCTACGCTCCTTTTTTGGAGCCTAACGCAGCATTTGTTTGAACTCTCGATACCAGAGTTAAATTTATGGTGCGGCCAGAAAAAAGCCTGCGGAGCGTTAACAGCCCTTCTACCGCCAAACTCCAAATCTAGGCCTAAGACTTTTAACTTCAAGAAAGCAAAATTCAACGATTTAAGGAAATCATTAAATAATATAAATTGGGACAATGTATTCTGTAATAAAAATACAGAGGATAATATTTAAAACTTTGTTAAATAAATACAGGGAGTGCAGAATTATTAGGCAAGTTGTATTTTTGAGGATTAATTTTATTATTGAACAACAACCATGTTCTCAATGAACCCAAAAAACTCATTAATATCAAAGCTGAATAGTTTTGGAAGTAGTTTTTAGTTTGTTTTTAGTTATAGCTATTTTAGGGGGATATCTGTGTGTGCAGGTGACTATTACTGTGCATAATTATTAGGCAACTTAACAAAAAACAAATATATACCCATTTCAATTATTTATTTTTACCAGTGAAACCAATATAACATCTCAACATTCACAAATATACATTTCTGACATTCAAAAACAAAACAAAAACAAATCAGTGACCAATATAGCCACCTTTCTTTGCAAGGACACTCAAAAGCCTGCCATCCATGGATTCTGTCAGTGTTTTGATCTGTTCACCATCAACATTGCGTGCAGCAGCAACCACAGCCTCCCAGACACTCTTCAGAGAGGTGTACTGTTTTCCCTCCTTGTAAATCTCACATTTGATGATGGACCAAAGGTTCTCAATGGGGTTCAGATCAGGTGAACAAGGAGGCCATGTCATTAGATTTTCTTCTTTTATACCCTTTCTTGCCAGCCACGCTGTGGAGTACTTGGACGCGTGTGATGGAGCATTGTCCTGCATGAAAATCATGTTTTTCTTGAAGGATGCAGACTTCTTCCTGTACCACTGCTTGAAGAAGGTGTCTTCCAGAAACTGGCAGTAGGACTGGGAGTTGAGCTTGACTCCATCCTCAACCCAAAAAGGCCCCACAAGCTCATCTTTGATGATACCAGCCCAAACCAGTACTCCACCTCCACCTTGCTGGCGTCTGAGTCGGACTGGAGCTCTCTGCCCTTTACCAATCCAGCCACGGGCCCATCCATCTGGCCCATCAAGACTCACTCTCATTTCATCAGTCCATAAAACCTTAGAAAAATCAGTCTTGAGATATTTCTTGGCCCAGTCTTGACGTTTCAGCTTGTGTGTCTTGTTCAGTGGTGGTCGTCTTTCAGCCTTTCTTACCTTGGCCATGTCTCTGAGTATTGCACACTTTGTGCTTTTGGGCACTCCAGTGATGTTGCAGCTCTGAAATATGGCCAAACTGGTGGCAAGTGGCATCTTGGCAGCTGCACGCTTGACTTTTCTCAGTTCATGGGCAGTTATTTTGCGCCTTGGTTTTTCCACACACTTCTTGCGACCCTGTTGACTATTTTGAATGAAACGCTTGATTGTTCGATGATCACGCTTCAGAAGCTTTGCAATTTTAAGAGTGCTGCATCCCTCTGCAAGATATCTCACTATTTTTTACTTTTCTGAGCCTGTCAAGTCCTTCTTTTGACCCATTTTGCCAAAGGAAAGAAAGTTGCCTAATAATTATTCACACCTGATATAGGGTGTTGATGTCATTAGACCACACCCCTTCTCATTACAGAGATGCACATAACCTAATATGCTTAATTGGTAGTAGGCTTTTGAGCCTATACCGCTTGGAGTAAGACAACATGCATAAAGAGGATGATGTGGTCAAAATACTCATTTGCCTAATAATTCTGCACTCCCTGTATACATATCAACAAATATCATATCATTATAAAAATCCAAAATCAAAGCCAATGTGGCTAAATACAAATGTGTTAAGAGAAATTAGGAAAAAAATGTAGGGCATTTAAATTATTCAAAGAAAATAGTACAGACTCAACACTCCATATATATAAGGAATGTAACAAAGCATGCAAAAAGCAATCAAATTAGCCAAAATTGAAAATGAAAAATTAATTGCAAAGGATTTTAAATCTAACTCTAAAAGGTTCTTTAAGTACATAAATAGCAAAAAATCTAAGGACAATATAGGTACATTAAAATGTGTGGAGGGTAGCATGATAAATAATGACAGGGAGAAGGCTGTGGTACTAAACCAGTTTTTTTCTTCAGTATACACAAGAGAGGAACCTTTGGATGATACTTTGGAACAAAATAGAACATGCAAGTCCATGCCATTAACTTGGTTATGTTTAGAGGATATCAGGAAAAAACTGGATAATATTAAGGTAAATAAAACTCCAGGCCCAGATGGAATACACCCAAGGGTGTTAAGGGAACTTTGCACTGTTATAGACAAACCACTACTTTTAATTTTTCAAGACTCATTATCCTCAGGCATTGTACCCCAGGATTGGTGCAAAGCTGATGTGGTGCCACTCTTCAAAAAGGGAAGCAGGGATGATCCAGGAAGCTATAGACCAGTTAGCCTGACATCAATAGTGGGGAAGATATTTGAAGGAATTATAAGGGATTATATTGATGAGCATATTCGTGTAAACAAGATTATGAGTTCTAATGAGCATGGTTTTAGGAGCAATAGATCATGTCAAACTAATCTAATTAGATTCTATGAGGAAGTAAGTAAAAATATAGATAAAGGGGAATCAGTTGATGTGATATACTTAGATTTTGCAAAGGCATTTGATACAGTGCCACATGAGAGATTAATGCACAAAATTAAAGGACTGGGAATAGCTGAAAATGTTAGCTCATGGATAAATAACTGGATAAACATAGGGAGCAACGAGTAGTAGTAAATGGATCATACTCAGATTGGACAAAGGTAATCAGTGGAGTCCTCCAGGGATCAGTACTGGGCCCTGTTCTTTTTAATATTTTTATAAATTACTTTGAGCAAGGATTTTTTTGCAGATGATACTAAATTAAGTAAAGTCATTAGGTCAGAGCAGGATGAACTTTCGTTGCAAAGGGATCTGCAAAAATTAGAAGTATGGGCAAGTAAAAGGAAAATGAGATTTAATACGGGAAAATGCAAGGTTCTACATTTTGGAAGTAAAAATAAGCAGGCAACGTATTTTTTAAATGGGACAAGACTTAGCCAAACAGAGGAGGAAATGGATTTGGGAGTAGTAATAGATAATAAGCTGCAGGGCAGCGGCTTCAAAGGCTAATAAGCATGTATTAAAAGAGGCATTGATTCAAGGGAGGAAAGCATAATTATGTCACTGTATAAAACCCTGGTAAGACCTCACCTTGAGTATGGAGTGCAGTTCTGGGGACCAATAGCAAAAAAAGATATTGCAGAACTAGAAAAAGTTCAGAGAAGGGCCACAAAGCTAATAAGGGGATTGGAGAATTTAACCTATGAGGAGAGGCTAGCCAAACTGGGTCTGTTTTCCTTAGAAAAAAGGCGCTTGAGAGGTGACATGATTACTTTATATAAATATATTCAAGGCCCATATACAGAGATGTCAGAAGCTCTGTTTATTCCAAGAAAATTGTTTGTGACAAGAGGTCACAATTTAAGGTTGGAGGAAAGGAGATTTAATCTCCTGCAATAAAATTGTGGAACTCATTACCAAAGGAGGTAATAAATGTCAATACCCTAGATAAATTTAAAAATAGTCTGGATACATTTCTGTATATAAACAAAATTTATGGATATGATTGCTAGTATTAAATGGGTCACCTTTTAGTGGGTTATTTAAGCTTAACTGGAGCTTTTTGTAAGTATTTTAGATTTGTATAGGTTGAACTCGATGGACTTCAGTCTTTTTTCAACCTTATCTACTATGTTACTATGTTACTATGTATATTCTTCTTGACCATTAATCTCTTTGTTCCTGTTAGTCTGTACTGCCTGTATTCCCATTGACCATTAATATTTGTGTTCCTGTTGGTCACTACTGTCTATTTTTCTGTTGACCATTAATATCTGTGTTTCTGCTGGTCAATACTGCCTGTATTCCTGTTGACCATTAATCTTTATGTTCCTGTTGGTCACTACTGTCTGTATTCCTGTTGACCATTAATCTCTGTGTTCCTGTTGGTCACTACTGTCTATTTTTCTATTGACAATGAATCTCTGTAATCCTGTTGCTGACTTTTGCCTGTATTCCTGTTGACCATAAATCTCTGTATTCTGTTGGTCACTATGTGTTCCTATTGGTCGCTACTGTCTATATTCTTGTTGACTATTAATCTCTGTGTTTCTGCTGGTCACTACTGCCTGTATTCCTGTTGACAATTAATCTCTATGTTCCTGTTGGTCACTACTGTCTGTATTCCTGTTGACCCTTAATCTCTGTGTTCCTGTTGGTCACTACTGTCTCTTTTCCAATTGACAATGAATCTCTAATCCTGTTCCTGACTTTTGCCTGTATTCCTGTTGACCATAAATCTCTGTATTCTTTGTTTGTTCCTGTTTGTCAGTATTGTCTGTATTCATGTTGACCATTAATCTCTGTTTTTCTGTTGGTCTCTACTGCCTGTATTCCTGTTGACCCGTAATCTCTGTGTTCATCTTAGTCACTACTGCCTGTATTCCTGTTGACTCTTAATCTCTGTTTTCCTGCTGGTCACTACTGTCTGTATCCCTGTTGACCATTAATCTTTGTGTTCCTGTTGGTCACTTTTGTCTGTATTCCTGTTGATCATTAATCTATTTGTTGCTGGTGGTCACTACTGGCTTTATTCCTGTTGACCATTAATCTCTGTATTCCTGTTGGTCACTACTGTCTCTTTTCCTATTGGAAATGAATCTCTAATCATGTTCCTGACTTTTGCCTGTATTCCTGTTCACCATAAATCTCTGTATTCTGTTGGTCACTACTGTCTGTTTTCCTGTTGACCAGAAACCTACATGTTCCTGTTTGTCAGTATTGTCTGTATTCATGTGGACCATTAATCTCTGTTTTACTGTTGGTCTCTACTGCTTGTATTCCTGTTGACCCTTAATCTCTGTGTTCATCTTGGTCACTGCTATCTGTATTCCTGTTGACTCTTAATCTCTGTTTTCCTGTTGGTCACTACTGCCTGTATCCCTGTTGACCATTAATCTTTGTGTTCCTGTTGGTCACTAATGTCTGTATTCCTGATGACCATTAATCTCTTTGTTCCTGGTGGTCATTACTGTCTGTTTCCTGATGACCAAAACCTATGTGTTCCTGTTGGTCACTTTTGCCTGTATTCCTGTTGATCATTAATCTATTTGTTCCTGGTAGTCACTACTGGCTTTATTCCTGTTGACCATTAATCTCTGTGTTCCTGTTGGTCACTACTGTCTCTTTTCCTATTGACAATGAATCTCTAATCCTGTTCCTGACTTTTGCCTGTGTTCCTGTTGACCATAAATCTCTGTATTCTGTTGGTCACTACTGTCTGTTTTCCTGTTGACCAGAAACCTACATGTTCCTGTTTGTCAGTATTGTCTGTATTCATGTTGACCATTAATCTTTGTGTTCCTGTTGGTCCCTAATGTCTTTATTCCTGTTGATCATTGATCTCTTTGTTCCTGGTGGTCATTACTGACTGTTTTCCTGTTGACCAAAACCTATGTGTTCCTGTTGGTCACTATTGTCTGTATTCCTGTTGATCATTAATCTCTTTGTTCCTGGTGGTCACTACTGGCTTTATTCCTGTTGACCATAAATCTCACTTTTCCTGTTGGTCACTACTGCCTGTATTCCTGTTGACCATTAATCTCTGTGTTCCTGTTGGTCACTAATGTCTGTTTTCCTGTTGACAATAAACCTATGTGTTCTTGTTGGTCACTAATATCTGTATTCTTGTTGACCATTAATCTCTATGTTCCAGTTGGTCACTACTGTCTGTATTCCTGTTGACCATTAATCTCTGTGTTCCTGTTGGTCACTACTGTCTGTTTTTCTATTGACTATGAATCTCTGTGTTCCTGGTGGTCACTTTGCCTGTATTTGTGTTGATCATTAATCTGTTTTCCTGTTGGTCACTATTGTCTGTGTTCCTGTCCACCATTAATCTCTGTGTTCCTGTTAGTTACTACTGCCTGTTTTCCTATTGACAAAGAATCTCTGTGTTCCTGTTGCTGACTTTTGCCTGTATTTCTGTTGACCATAAATCTCTGTATTCTGTTAGTCACTACTGTCTGTTTTCCTGTTGACCAGAAACCTACATCTTACTGTTGGTCAGTATTGTCTTTATTCATTTTGACCATTAATCTCTGTTTTTCTGTTGGTCTCTACTGCCTGTATTGCTGTTGACCCTTAATCTCTGAGTTCATGTTGGTCACTACTGCCTGCATTCCTGTTGATTCTTAATCACTGTGTTCCTGTTGGTCACTACTGCCTGTGTTCCTGTTGACCATTAATCTTTGTGTTTCTGTTGGTCCCTAATGTCTGTATTCCTGTTGACCATTGATGTCTTTGTTTCTGGTGTTCACTACTGTCTGTTTTCCTGTTGACCAGAAATCTATGTTTTCCTGTTGGTTACTACTATCTGTATTCCTGTTGACTTTTAATCTCTATGTTCCTTTTGGTCACCACTGTCTGTATTCCTGTTGACCATTAATCTCTGTGTTCCTGTTGGTCACTACTTTCTTTATTCCTGTTCACCATAAATCTCACTTTTCCTTTTGGTCTCTATTGCCTGCATTCCTGGTGGCCATACATCTCTGTTTTCCTGTTGGTCACTACTGTCTGTATTCCTGTTGACCATTAATCTCTGTGTTTTGGTTGGTCACTCATGTCTGTTTTACTGTTGACCATAAACCTACGTGTTCCTGTTGGTCACTACTACTGTCTGTATTCCTGTTGACCATTAATCTGTATTCCTGTTGGTCATTACTGCCTGTATTCTTCTTGACCATAAATATCTGTGTTTCTGTTAGTCAGTACTGCCTTTATTCCTCTTGAAAGTGAATCCCTGCTTTCCTGTTGGTCACTACTGCCTCTATTCCTGCTAACCATGATTCTCTGTGTTACTGTAGGTCACTACTGCCTGTATTCCTCTTGCCATTAATCTATTTGTTCCTGTTGGTTAGTACTGCCTGTATTCCTGTTGACCATTATTCTCTGTGTTCCTGTTGGTCACTACTGTCTGTTTTCCTGTTGTCCATAAACCTATGTCTTCCTGTTGGTCACTACTCTCTTTATTCCTGTTGACCATTAATTTGTGTTCCTGTTGGTCACTACTGTTGGTTTTCCTGTTGACCATAAACCTACATGTTCCTGTTGGTCAATATTATCTGTATTCATTTTGAAAATTGATCTATTTGTTACTGTTGGTCACTACTGCCTATATTCCTGTTGATCCTTAATCTCTGTGTTCCTGTTGGTCACTACTGCCTGTACTCCTGTTGACCATTAATCTCTGTGTTCCTGTTGGTCACTACTGTCCATATTCCTGTTGACTATTAATCTCTTTTTTCCTGTTGGTCACTACTGTCTGTAATCCTGTTGACTATAAATTTCTTTTTTACTTTTGGTGAAAACTGCATGGATTCCTGTTGACCATTAAACTCTGTGTTCCTGTCGGTTAGTACTGTCTGTATTCCTGTTGGTAACTACTATCTGTATTCCTGTTTACCATTAATCTGTGTGTTCCTGTTGGTCACTACTGTCTGTATTTCTGTTGGTAACTACTACCTGTATTCCTGTTTATCCTTAATCTCTGTGTTCCTGTTGGTCACTACTGCCTGTATTCCTGTTGACCATTAATCTCTGTGTTCCTGTTAGTAACTACTGTCCATATTCCTGTTGACTAGTAATCTCTTTTTTCCTGGTGATCACTACTGTCTGTAATCCTGTTGACTATACATTTCTTTTTTACTTTTAGTCAAAACTGCATGGATTCCTGTTGACCTTTAAACTATGTGTTCCTGTCGGTCAGTACTGTCTGTATTCTTGTTGGTAACTACTATCTGTATTCCTGTTGACCATTAATCTCTGTGTGCCTGTTGGTCACTACTGTCTGTATTTCTGTTGGTAACTACTACCTGTATTCCTGTTGACCATTGATCTCTGTGTGCCTGTTGGTCACTACTGCCTGTATTCCTGTTGGTAACTACTACCTGTATTCCTGTTGATTATTTATCTCAGTGTTCCTGTGTGCTGTCCTGTTGGTTATTATTGCCTGTCTACTTGCTGGTCACTATTGCCTGCATGCCAGCTGGTAGTTAGCATCTGTGTTTTTGTTGGCCATTATTATCTTTGCCCTGCTGGCCATTATAGCTTAGAGAGAAGGGAAAGAAGGGATATGATAGAAACATGTATGTATATTAAGGGTTTAACCCTTTGAGTGCTAATGACGGCTCTGAGCCGTCACAGAGTTTCCCATTCTGGTGCTAATGACAGCTCAGAGCCATCACTAGCACTCTCCCACCTTGAGGGAGATCTGGGGGCTCCCACCCGCTCCTACCCCGGCGATCGTGCCTGTATAGTGACAGGCATTGCCAGGGCTTCCTTTTTTGCATGGTGACATCACGTGCAATAACGTGATGACGTCACAGCGCAACTTTATTTATACTTAACAATGTTAAGTATAGGAGCAGGGGGCATGCTGCTTAGAAGCCTGTATGTCAGGCATCTAAGCAGCTACAGACTGCCAAGACCCACCATTGGAAAGGTAATAGCCTAACCTTTCCAACAGTGTAAGTAAATATGAAAAAGTTAAAAATCTATCATTTCATTAAAGCTAAGAATTGGAATGGCCGTGAGACAGTAGCATGGTCTGTGCTGAGATCCACCATTATTATTTCTAATATTAAAGCATCCTCTATTTCTTTATTTTATAGTATCATGTTGGCTAAACAAAGTGATTCCTTGTTAGAAAGCCTCACTGAGAAATGGAGATTAATAACCCCAAGGATTGATCAAGATAAAATAAGAAATAGTTGTAAACTAGTCAATAAACTCCAAATACCAATGAGCTGGAAAGAGAGTCATATGAAATTACTGCTTAACTTTTATTATACTCCTCAGAAAATGTCTAAAATATATCCTAATTTAACTTTTTCATGCCCCCGTTGTCTTTACATTAATGCAGATACATTACATATGTTTGTATCTTGTCCTAAGATCGATCAATTCTGGAAAAAGGTTGCTTTCTGGTTCAATAGATTATTTGGAGCAAACGTCCATTTCAATGCAGATACTACCTTCCTCCTTGAACACACTAGCTGTGAAACTTCTTTGCAAAAAAAAGCTTAAATGTAATTATCCTACTTGTTAGACATTTAATACTAACAAATTGGAAAGCCAGGAGAATGCCGGGTTTCTCATTATTTATCAAAGAAATTCAGATGCAAATAATTTTTGAATCTTTTCATCTGAGAGAAGTAGGTGAAAGGGAAGTTTGGAAGTTTTTATTGAAATGGCTACCAATAATTAAGATATTTTCGGAAGGCATTCAAAAAACTATTTTATCACCATTTCTAAGCTCAGATAGCTTCAGTGACCTAGTATTACTAGGTGATTTTCCTGTAGATTGGATAAGGGGCTATAGAGACTCATAATAGCCTGTCTTTTGAACTAAAGCAATGAGGACAAAGCCCTTCCTGATGACATGGGGAAGAGAGAGGGGTTCCCTTTTTTTTTTTTTTTTTCTCCTTCTTTTCTCTTTTTCTTCTTTGCTTACAATAAAATATTCCATAAGTATTAACTGCAGGATTTGCAACATTTACTTTATAAGGCTCAAGGTCATGTGAAAGTGGAGAAAAAATGTTTCTTTTTTGTATAAGTTTGTTGTCTTCATTATGGATTTTTCTCTGTTATCTCATTTGAATCCACTTAAGATGATGCCCTGCGCGGCGTTTTGACTATTGTAATTTGTACAACTAATAACACTTTTGGCTCTTTAAATAAATAATAATAAAAAATAAAAAAAAAAGTTAAAAAAATGTTGTTAAAAAAATAGTTCAAAAAATAAAAAAACCTTAGCACCCAGGTGGGAAAGTGCTTAGCACTCAAAGGGTTAATAAAGATGAAGCTGTAAGAATTTACTCAAGAATAGCAACATCAGAGCAAGGGTATCAAATTCAGGAGTAGTTTGCTGAAGCACTTCTTTATAAAATGGTGGTTAATTCATAGGATAAACTTTTGTTAGAAGTTTAAAAGTTAAACAGTGTAGGGGACTTCATAAATGCCCCAGATAAGCACAGGGCTATACTACAAATTAATTAAACTTACACTTTATAAGAAATGTGGGGCCTTATGGTTCTTATCTGCCATCAAAATCTATGTTTCTGTGTTACTACCTGTGTTCCTTGCATTCATTACTGAATGTGTTCCTGTTAATCATTACTGCCTGTGTTTCTTTCAGACATTACTGCCAGTGTTCCTGACCATCATTACTGCCTGTGGTCCTGTCAGTCATTACTGCCTGTGGTTCTGTCAGTCATTACTGCTTGTGTTCCTGTCAGTCACTACTGCTTGTGATCCTGTCAGTCATTACTGCTTGTGGTCCTGTCAGTCATTACTTCCTGTGTTCCTGTAAGCAATTACTGCCTGTGATCCTATCAGTAATTACTGCCTGTGTTCCTGTCAGTCATTACTGAATGTGCTTCTGTCAGTCATTACTGCCTGTGTTCCTGTCAGTCATTACTGAATGTGTTCCTATCAGTCATTACTGTCTGTGTTCCTGTCAGTCATTACTGCCTATGTTCCTGTCAGTCATTACTGCCTGTGTTCTTGTCAGTCATTACTGCCTGTGTTCCTGTCAGTCATTACTGCCTGTGTTCCTGTCAGTCGTTACTGAATGTGTTCCTGTCAGTCATTACTGCCTGTATTCCTGTCAGTCATTACTGCCTGTGTCCCTATCAGTCATTACTACGTGTTCCTGTCAGTCATTACTGCCTGTGTTCCTGTCAGTCATTACTGCCTGTGTTCCTGTCAGTCATTACTACCTGTGTTCCTGTCAGTCATTGCTGCCTGTGTTCCTGTCATTCATTACCGCCTGTGTTACTGTCAGTCATTACTACCTGTGTTGCTGTCAGTCATTATTATTGCCTTTGTTCCTGTCAGTCATTACTGCCTGTGTTTCTGTCATTCATTACTGCCTGTGTTCCTGTCAGTCATTACTACCTGTGTTCCTGTCATTCATTACTGCCTGTGTACCTGTCAGTCATTACTACCTGTGTTCCTGTCAGTCATTGCTGCCCATGTTCCTGTCAGTCATTACTGAATGTGTTCCTATCAGTCATTACTGTCTGTGTTCCTGTCAGTCATTACTGCCTATGTTCCTGTCAGTCATTGCTGCCTGTGTTCTTGCCAGTCATTACTGCCTGTGTTCCTGTCAGTCATTACTGCCTGTGTTCCTGTCAGTCATTACTGAATGTGTTCCTGTCAGTGATTACTGCCTGTATTCCTGGCAGTCATTACTGCCTGTGTCCCTATCAGTCATTACTACATGTGTTCCTGTCAGTCATTACTGCCTGTGTTCCTGTCAGTCATTACTACCTGTGTTCCTGTCAGTCATTGCTGCCTGTGTTCCTGTCATTCATTACCGCCTGTGTTACTGTCAGTCATTACTACCTGTGTTGCTGTCAGTCATTATTATTGCCTTTGTTCCAGTCAGTCATTACTGCCTGTGTTTCTGTCATTCATTACTGCCTGTGTTCCTGTCAGTCATTACTACCTGTGTTCCTGTCATTCATTACTGCCTGTGTACCTGTCAGTCATTACTACCTGTGTTCCTGTCAGTCATTGCTGCCCATGTTCCTGTCAGTCATTACTGAATGTGTTCCTATCAGTCATTACTGTCTGTGTTCCTGTCAGTCATTACTGCCTATGTTCCTGTCAGTCATTGCTGCCTGTGTTCTTGCCAGTCATTACTGCCTGTGTTCCTGTCAGTCATTACTGCCTGTGTTCCTGTCAGTCATTACTGAATGTGTTCCTGTCAGTGATTACTGCCTGTATTCCTGGCAGTCATTACTGCCTGTGTCCCTATCAGTCATTACTACATGTGTTCCTGTCAGTCATTACTGCCTGTGTTCCTGCCAGTCATTACTGCCTGTGTTCCTTTCAGTTATTACTGCCTGTGTTCCTGTCAGTCATTACTACCTCTGTTCCTGTCAGTCATTGCTGCCTGTGTTCCTGTCATTCATTACTACCTGTGTTGCTGTCAGTCATTATTATTGCCTTTGTTCCTGTCAGTGATTACTGCCTGTATTCCTGTCATTCATTACTGCCTGTGTTCCTGTCAGTCATTACTACCTGTGTTCCTGTCATTCATTACTGCCTGTGTTCCTGTCAGTCATTACTACCTGTTTTCCTGTCAGTCATTGCTGCCCGTGTTCCTGTCAGTCATTGCTGCCTGTGTTCCTATCAGTCATTACTGAATGTGTTCATGTCAGTAATTACTGCCTGTGTTCCTGTCAGTCATTATTGTCTGTGTTCCTGTCATTTATTACTGCCTATATTCCTGTCAGTCATTACTACATGTGTTCCTGTCAGTCATTGCTGCCTGTGTTCCTATCAGTCATTACTGAATGTTTTCCTGTCAGTCATTACTGCCTGTGTTCCTGTCAGTCATTACTGCCTGTGTTCCTGTCAGTCATTACTGCCTGTGGGACTGTCAGTCATTACTGCCTATGTTCCTGTCAGTCATTACTACCTGTGTTCCTGTCATTCATTACTGCCTGTGTTCCTGTCAGTCATTACTGCCTGTGTTCCTGTCAGTCATTACTACCTGTGTTCCTGTCAGTCATTACTACCTGTGTTCCTGTCAGTCATTGCTACCTGTGTTCCTGTCAGTCATTACTACCTGTGTTCCTGTCAGTCATTATTGGCTTTGTTCCTATTAGTCATTACTGCCTGTGTTCCTGTCAGTCATTACTACCTGTGTTCCTGTCAGTCATTGTTGCCTGTGTTCCTGTCAGTCATTATTGCCTTTGTTCCTGTCAGTCATTATTGCCTTTGTTCCTGTCTTTCATTACTGCCTGTGCTCCTGTCAGTCATTACTACCTGTGTTCCTGTCAGTCATTGCTGCCTGTGTTCCCATCAGTCATTACTGAATGTGTTCCTGTCAATAATTACTGCCTGTGTTCCTGTCAATAATTACTGCCTGTGTTCCTGTCAGTCATTACTGGCTGTGTTCCTGTCATTCATCACTGCCTGTGTTCCTGTCAGTCATTAATGCCTGTGTTCCTGTCATTCATTACACCCTGTGTTACTGTTAGTCATTACGACCTGTGTTGCAGCCAGTCATTATTGCCTTTGTTCCTGTCAGTCATTACTGCCTGTGTTCCTGTCATTAATTTCTAACTGTGTTCCTGTCAGTCATTACTACCTGTGTTCCTGTCATTCATTATTGCCTGTGTTCCTGTCAGTCATTACTACCTGTGTTCCTGTCAGTCATTACTACCTGTGTTCCTGTCAGTCATTTCTGCCCATGTTCCTGTCAGTCATTACTGAATGTGTTCCTATCAGTCATTACTGTCTGTGTTCCTGTCAGTCATTACTGACTATGTTCCCGTCAGTCATTACTGCCTGTGTTCTTGCCAGTCATTACTGCCTGTGTTCCTGTCAGTCATTACTGCCTGTGTTCCTGTCAGTCATTACTGAATGTGTTCCTGTCAGTCATTATTGCCTGTATTCCTGTCAGTCAGTACTGCCTGTGTCCCTATCAGTCATTACTACATGTGTTCCTGTCAGTGATTACTGCCTGTGTTCCTGTCAGTCATTACTGCCTGTGTGCCTATCAGTTATTACTGCCTGTGTTCCTGTCAGTCATTACTACCTGTGTTCCTGTCAGTCATTGCTGCCTGTGTTCCTGTCATTCATTACTACCTGTGTTGCTGTCAGTGATTATTATTGCCTTTGTTCCTGTCAGTCATTACTGCTTGTGTTCCTGTCATTCATTACTACCTGTGTTGCTGTCAGTGATTATTATTGCCTTTGTTCCTGTCAGTCATTACTGCTTGTGTTCCTGTCATTCATTACTGACTGTGTTCCTGTCAGACATTGCTGCCCGCGTTCCTGTCAGTCATTGCTGCCTGTGTTCCTATTAGTCATTACTGATTGTATTCCTGTCAGTAATTACTGCCTGTGTTCCTATCATTCATTACTGCCTGTGTTCCTGTCAGTCATTACTACCTGTGTTCCTGTCACTCATTGCTGCCTGTGTTCCTGTCAGTCATTACTACCTGTGTTCCTGTCACTCATTGCTGCCTGTGTTCCTGTCAGTCATTACAACCTGTGTTCCTGTCAGTCACTACTACCTGTGTTCCTGTCACTCACTACAGCCTGTGCTCCTGTTGACCAGTATCATTTGTTTTCTACTGGCAATTTATGCCAGTATTTCAGCACTTGACTACAGTCTATCTTCCTGTATTTGCTACGTAAGCACTATGATAATATTTAGATATGTGCGATTCGGTTCGATTCGGAAATTCGGAAAATTCGGCAAATTCGGCGATTCGGATCGAACCGAATTTCCGAATTAAAATTCTGCCGAATTTTCCGAATCGAACTGAATTAGTTTGAATTTATTCGTAAATTAGGGATGGCCATTGGATTACACTAGTATTGTACAGTATGTTAGGTTAACACCTAATATACAGTATAATACTAATCTAATCCCACCTAACACTTACCGAAATGCCGAATTTCCAAACCGAATCGAACCGAATCCAGCCGAATTTCTTCGAATCCGAATGAATCTGAAATGAATCTGAAACTAATCGATTCAGAATTTTCCGAATTCTAATCGATCAGAACTGAACTTCGAAAAATTCCGAATCGATCCGAACCGAACCAAATTTTTTCGCCATGCACATGACTACTAATATTATTGCTAATATTATTGTGGCTGCTTAAACAGATGACCTAATACCTGTTTTTTGCCTCTTAATACTATCCTATGCTATTTGCCTGTCTTTGCAGGGCACACATCTGAGCTCTGCCCTGCTAGTTTAGCTGCATTCACTTATTGTTTGCTTCAGTTCCTGCAACCTCTGCTAAGCTACCTAGCCTTGTTCTCTGGCTATTCAGGAAGCTTAAAGGGACATGAAACCCAAAATATTTCTTTCCTGATTCAGATAGAGAATACAATTTTAAACAACATTCACATTTACTTCTATTATCTAATTTGCTTCATTCTTTAGATATCCTTTGTTGAAGAAATAGCAATTCACAGGGGTGAGCCAATCACACGAGGCATCTATGTGAAGCCACAATCAAAAGCTATTGGGCCTATTTAGATATGCTTTTCAACAAAGGATAGCAAGAGACTGAAGCAAATTAGATAATAGAAGTAAATTGGAAAGATGTTTAACATTGCATGCTCTTTCTAAATCATAAAAGAAAAACAGTCGCCTAGATTACAAGTTTTGCGGTAACAGGGGTGCGTTGCTAACGAGCCTTTATTTTTTAACGCTTCATTAAGACAACGCTGGTATTACGGGGTGTTTTTAAACCCGGCGTTAGCCGCAAAAAGGTGAGCATAGAGCAAAATTTAGCTCCACATCTCACCTCAATACCAGCGTTGCTTACGGTAGCGGTAAGCTGGCTAAACGTGCTCGTGCACGATAGGAAACAATGGGGCTGAGCCGGCTGAAAAAACAAAAAAAACACCTGCAAAAAAGCAGCGTTCAGCTCCTAACATAGCCCTATTGATTCCTATGGGGAAATTAATTTTATGTCTACACCTAACAATCTAACATGAACCCCGAGTCTAAACACCCCTAATCTTACACTTATTAACCCCTAATCTGCCGTCCCCGAGATCGTTGCCACCTGCATTATATTATTAACCCCTAATCAGCCGCTCCAGACACCGCCACCACCTACATTATCCCTATGAACCCCTAATCTGCTGCCCCCAACATCGCTGAAACCTACATTATATTTATTAACCCCTAATCTGCCCCCACAATGTCGCCGCAACCTACCTACACTTATTAACCCCTAATCTGCCGCCGCCAACGTCGCCGCCACTATAATAAAGTTATTAACCCCTAAACCTCAGTCTAACCCTAACCCTAACTCCCCCCTAATTTAAATATAATTTAAATAAATCTAAATAAAATAACTACAATTAAATAAATTATTCCTATTTAAAACTAAATACTTACCTATAAAATAAACCCTAAGATAGCTACAATATAACTAATACTTACATTGTAGCTAGCTTAGGATTTATATTTATTTTACAGGCAACTTTGTATTTATTTTAACTAGGTACAAAAGTTATTAAATAGTTATTAATTTAATAACTACCTAGTTAAAATAAGTACAAATATACCTGTAAAATAAATCCTAACCTAAGTTACAATAACAACTAACACTACACTATCATTAAATTAATTACATAAACTAACTACAATTAACTACAATTAAATTAAATAAACTAAAGTACGAAAAACAACAAACACTAAATTACAGAAAATAAAAAAATAATGAATTTTTTTTTAAACTAATTTCATGTCCCTTGAAACAAAACTAACTCTACAAGATTGTAGATAAACAATAAATTAAATCTTTTCATGACCTATAACATGCGTTCAAAATGTTTTCACATACACAGTGTTCCATACACAAGCTCCAAGTTCATTGAGTTCAACACAAAACAATTATCTACAGCTATGTTTCTCCTCATGATATTGATGACTATTAATTCTAAAAAGTAATTCATTTTTCCAAAATCAATTTGGGGCAAAAAATGACTTTTGATATCTAAATAGTTTAATTTGTTGACCATAATAATTAGTCTGCACAAACACACTGGCTCTGTAAAGCACACACAAATGCAGGTATCCACCTCAAGAAACAGACAGCCAGATTACGAGTTTTGCATTATGAACGGCTCGGTACTAACTTGCAAGTTATTTCCACCGCTCACCTTTAATAGCGCTGCTATTACAGGTTTGAAAAAACCCGGCGTTAGCAGGCAATATGGCAGCGTTCAGCTCCATACCGCACACAAATACCAGCGCTGCTTTGAGCTGGTTTTACGTGTTTGTGCACGATTTCCCCATAGACATCAATGGGGAGAGCCGGCTAAAAAAAAAAAACACCTGCAATAAAGGAGCGTAAAGCTCCGTAACGCAGCCCCATTGATTCCTATGGGGAAAGAAAAGTTATGTTTACACCTAACACCCTAACATAAACCCCAAGTCTAAACACCACTAATCTGCTGCCCCCGACATCGCCGCCACCTACATTACACTTATTAACCCCTAATCTGCCGTCCCCAACGTCGCCGCCACCTACCTACACTTATTAACCCCTAATCTGCCGCCCCCAATGTCGCCGCCACCTACCTACACTTATTAACTCCTAATCTGCCGCCCCCAACGTCGCCGCCACCACTATACTAAAGTTATTAACCCCTAAACCTCTGGCCTCCCACATCACTAACACCCTAACATAAACTCCAAGTCTAAACACCCCTAATCTGCCACCCTGTCATCGCGACACTTACATTACACTTATTAACCCCTAATCTGCTGCCCCCGACATTGCCACCACCTACCTACACTTATTAACCCCTAATCTGCCTCCCCCAATGTCGCCGCCACCTACCTACACTTATTAACCCCTAATCTGCCATCCCCAACGTCGCCGCCACCTACCTACACTTATTAACCCCTAATCCGCCGCCCCCATCGTTGCCGCCACTATACTAAAGTTATTAACCCCTAAACTTCTGGCCTCCCACATCACTAACTCTAAATAAATATATTAACCTCTAAACCTAAGTCTATCCCTAACCCTAACACCCCTAACTTTAATATAATTAATCTAAATAAAAATTACTATTATTAACTAAATAATTCCCATTTAAAACTAAATACTTACCTATGAAATAAAGCCTAAGATTGCAACATTGTAGCTATCTTAGGTTTTATTTTTATTTCACAGCTAAGTTTGTATTTATTTTAACTAGGTAGAATAGTTAGTAAATAGTTATTAACTATAACCTAGATAAAATAAATACTAATTTACCTGTAAAATAAAACCTAACCTGTCTTACACTAACACCTAACATTACACTACAATTAACTAAATTACATTAATTAAATACAATTAACTAAATTACAAAAAATAAAAAAGAAATTATGAAATATTTAAACTAATTACACCTAATCTAATAGCCCTATCAAAATAAAAAAGCCTGCCCCAAAATAAAAAAAACCTAGCCTAAACTGCCAATAGCCATTAAAAGGGCCTTTTGTGGAGCATTGCCCCAAAGAAATCAGCTCTTTTACCTGTAAAAAAAAATACAAACAACCCCCCAACAGTAAAGCCCACCACCCACACAACCAAACCCCCCAAATAAAATCCTATCTAAAAATCCTAAGCTCCCCATTGCCCTGAAAAGGGCATTTGGATGGGCATTGCCCTTAAAAGGGCATTTAGCTCTTTTTCCTTGCCCAAACCCCTAATCTAAAAATAATACCCACCCAATAAACCCTTAAAAAAACCTAACACTAACCCCCTGAAGACCGGACATCGATCCTCAACAAAGCCGGGAGAAGTCTTCATTCAAGCGGCAAGAAGTCGTCCTCCAGACGGGCAGAAGTCTTCATCCAGACGGCAACTTCTATCTTCATCCTTCCAACGCGGAGCGGCTCCATCTTCAAGACATCCGGCGAGGAGCATCCTCTTCTTTTGCTGGCTCTTCAACAATGAATTTTCCTTTAAATAAAGTCATCCAAGATGGCGTCCCTTGAATTCCGATTGGCTGATAGAATTCTATCAGCCAATCAGAATTAAAGGTGAAAAAAAATGATTTGATTGCATCAGCCAATAGGATTTTTTCGCCTTTAATTCCGATTGGCTGATAGAGGATGCTCCGTGCCGGATGTCTTGAAGATGGAGCTGCTCCGCGTCGGAAGGATGAAGATAGAAGATGCCGTCTGGATGAAGACTTCTGCCCGTCTGGAGGACGACTTCTTTCCACTTGGATGAAGACTTCTCCTGGCTTTGTTGAGGATGGATGTCTGGTCTTCAAAAACTGTAAGTGGATCTTCGGGGGTTAGTGTTAGGTTTTTTTAAGGGTTTATTGGGTGGGTTTTATTTTTAGATTAGGGATTTGGGCAAAGAAAAATAGCTAAATGCCCTTTTAAGGGCAATGCCCATCCAAATGCCCTTTTCAGGGAATGGGGAGCTTAGGTTTTTTAGATAGGATTTTATTTGGGGAGTTTGGTTGTGTGGGTGGTGGGTTTTACTGTTAGGAGGGTTGTTTGTATTGGTAAAATAGCTGATTTCTTTGGGGCAATGCCCCGCAAAAGGCCCTTTTAAGGGCTATTGGCAGTTTAGTTTAGGCTAGAGTTTTTTTATTTTGGGGGGCTTTTTTATTTTGATAGGGCTATTAGATTAGGTGTAATTAATTAAAACATTTGATCATTTATTTTTTATTTTGTGTAATTTAGTGTTTTTTATTTTTTTGTAATTTAGTTAATTGTGTTTAATTAATGTAATTTATTTAATTGTAGTGTAATGTTTGGTGTTAGTGTGAGGCAGGTTAGGTTTTATTTTACAGGTAAATTTGTATTTATTTTAACTAGGTAGTTAGTAAATAGTTAATAACTATTTACTAACTATTCTACCTAGTTAAAATAAATACAAACTTACCTGTGAAATAAAAATAAAACCTAAGATAGCTACAATGTAACTATTAGTTATATTGTAGCTATCTTAGGGTTTATTTTATAGGTATTTAGTTTTAAATAGGAATTATTTAGTTAATGATAGTCATTTTTATTTAGATTTAACTATAACTTTAGTATAGTGGCGACGGTGATGTTGGGGCGGCAGATTAGGGGTTAATAATATTTAACTACTGTTTACGATGTGGGAGTGCGGCAGATTTGGGGTTAATAACTTTATTTTAGTGTTTGCGATGCGGGAGGGCCTTGGTTTAGGGGTTAATAGGTAGTTTATGGGTGTTAGTGTACTTTGTAACACTTTAGTTATGAGTTTTATGCTACAGCTTTGTAACGTAAAACCCATAACTACTGACTTTCAGTTTATGGTACGGATCTTGTAGTTATAGGGTGTACTTCTCACTTTTTGGCCTGCCAGGCAAACTCGTAATGCCGGCGCTATGGAAGTTTCATTGCAAAAAGGACTTTTTAAAAAGTGCAGTAGTTACGTTGCGTGACGGCCAAAAAAGTGTGCGGTACAGCTACACCTACAAGACTCGTAATACCGGCGGTAGGGAAAAAGCAACATTATACTCATAACGCAAAACTCGTAATCTAGCCGAGCGAAATTTAGGTAGATTACAAGTTATGCGCGATAGAAGGTATTTAACGAACGCAACAAAAGTTGTGTTATTTCACCCTCCATAGCGCTGTCATTACAAGTTTACAAACAGCCAGCTTGTGCGTGCGATATGGTTGCGTTGAGCTCCATACCGCACAAAATACAAGCCCTGTTTTGACGTGCTCGTGCACGCTTTCCCCATAGACATCAATAGGGAGAGTGTGTTAAAAAAACACCTGCGATCGCAGAATGAAAAGCTCAGTAATGCAGCCCCATTGATGTCTATGGGGAAAAAAAGTTATGTTTAAACACCCTAACATAAAAACCACGTCTAAACACCCCTAATCTCCCGCCCCCGACATCGCCGACACCTACATAATGTTATTAAGCCCTAATCTGCTGCTCCCCGACACTGCCGCCACTTTAATAAACCTATTAACCCCTAAACCGCAAGCCCCTACAATGAAATATACTAAATTAAACTATTAACCCCTAAACCGAAAGCCCCCACATCTCAATAAACTAATTTAAACTAGTAACCCCTAAACCTAATGCCCCCCTAACTTTATATTAAAATTACAATTTGCCTATCTTAAATTAAATTAAAACTTACCTGTCAAATTAAAAAACTAACGCCTAGATTTAGAGTTTGGCGTTAGCCGTCAAAAGCAGTGGTAAGGGCTCCTAACGCTGCTTTTTACCGCCCGCTGGTATTTAGAGTCAGCCAGGAATGGGTCTAACGCTCACTTCCAAGCCGCGACTTTTCCATACCGCAGATCCCCTTACGCCAATTGCGTATCCTATCTTTTTAATGGGATCTTCCTAACACTGGTATTTAGAGTCTTGGCTGAAGTGAGCGGTAGACCCTCTACCGACAAGACTCCATCCGCAGGAAAAAGTCAGTAGTTAAGAGCTTTCTGGGCTAACACCGGTTCATAAAGCTCTTAACTACTGTGCTCTAAAGTACACTAGCACCCATAAACTACCTATGTACCCCTAAACCGAGGTCCCCCCCACATCGCCGCCACTCTAATAAAAAATTATATTAACCCCTAATCTGCTGACCGCACATCGCCACCACCTACATTATACCTATAAACCCCTAATCTGCTGCCCCTAACATCGCCGACACCTACATAATATTTATTAACCCCTAATCTGCCCCCCCAACGTTGCCGCTACCTACCTACACTTATTAACCCCTAATCTTCCGACCGGACCTCGCCGCTACTCTAATAAATGTATTAGCCCCTAAACCGCCTCACCCCCTCCTCAAAAACCCTATAATAAATGGTATTAACCCCTAATCTGCCCTCCCTAACATCGCCGACACCTAACTTCAAGTATTAACCCCTAATCTGCCGACCGGACCTCGCCGCTACTCTAATAAATGTATTAACCCCTAAAGCTAAGTCTAACCCTAACCCTAACACACCCCTAAGTTAAATATAATTTTAATCTAACGAAATAAATTAAATATTATTAACTAAAGTCTTCCTATTTAAAACTAAATACTTACCTGTAAAATAAACCCTAATATAGCTACAATATAACGAATTATTATATTGTAGCTATTTTAGGATTTATATTTATTTTACAGGCAACTTTGTATTTATTTTAACTAGGTACAATAGCTATTAAATAGTTATTTACTATTTAATAGCTACCTAGTTAAAATAATTACAAAATTACCTGTAAAATAAATCCTAACCTAAGTTACAATTAAACCTAACACTACACTATCAATAAATAAATAAATTAACTACAAGTACCTACAATTACCTACAATTAAATAAACTAAACTAAATTACAAAAAAACAAACACTAAATTACAAAAATAATAAAGATTACAAGAATTTTAAGCTAATTACACCTACTCTAAGCCCCCTAATAAAATAACAAAGCCCCCCAAAATAAAAAAATTCCCTACCCTAATCTAAATTAAAAAAGTTAACAGCTCTATTACCTTACCAGCCCTTAAAAGGGCTTTTTACAGGCATGCCCCAAAGAAATCAGCTCTTTTGCCTGTAAAAAAAACACAATACCACCCCCCAACATTACAACCCACCACCCACATACCCCTACTCTAACCCAAACCCCCCTTAAATAAACCTAACACTACCCCCCTGAAGATCTCCCTACCTTGAATCGTCTTCACCCAACCAGGCACCGATGGACCAAAAGAAGACATCCGGAGCGGCAGAAGTCTTCATCCTATCCGGGCAGAAGAGGACATCCGGACCGGTAGACATCTTCATCCAAGCGGCATCTTCTATCTTCATCCATCCGGAGCGGAGCCATCTTCTTCCAGCCGACGCGGATCCATCCTTCTGCCATGACGCCTACTCGCCGAATGAAGGTTCCTTTAAATGACGTCATCCAAGATGGTGTCCCTCAAATTCTGATTGGCTGATAGGATTCTATCAGCCAATCGGAATTAAGGTAGTAAAAATCTGATTGGCTGATTGAATCAGCCAATCAGATTCAAGTTCAATCGGATTGGCTGATCCAATCAGCCAATCAGATTGAGCTTGCATTGTATTGGCTGTTCCGATCAGCCAATTCGAGGGACGCCATCTTGGATGACGTCATTTAAAGGAACCTTCATTCGGCAAGTAGGCGTCGTGGCAGAAGGATGGATCCGCGTCGGCTGGAAGAAGATGGCTTTGATCCGCTCCGGATGGATGAAGATAGAAGATGCCGCTTGGATGAAGATCTCTACTGGTCCGGATGTCCTCTTCTGTCCGGATAGGATGAAGACTTCTGCCGCTCCGGATGTCTTCTTTTGGTCCATCGGTGCCCGGTTGGGTGAAGATGACTCAAGGTAGGGAGATCTTCAGGGGGGTAGTCTTAGGTTTATTTAAGGGGGGTTTGGGTTAGAGTAGGGGTATGTGGGTGGTGGGTTGTAATGTTAGGGGGTGGTATTTTGAAAAGCTCTTTTAAGGGCTGGTAAGGTAATAGAGCTGTTAACTTTTTTAATTTAGATTAGGGTAGGGATTTTTTTTATTTTGGGGGGCTTTGTTATTTTATTAGGGGGCTTAGAGTAGGTGTAATTATCTTAAAATTCTTGTAATCTTTTTTTATTTTTTGTAATTTAGTGTTTGTTTTTTTTGTAATTTAGTTTAGTTTATTTAATTGTAGGTATTTGTAGGTACTTGTAGTTAATTTATTTATTGATAGTGTAGTGTTAGGTTTAATTGTAACTTAGGTTAGGATTTATTTTACAGGTAATTTTGTAATTATTTTAACTAGGTAGCTATTAAATAGTAAATAACTATTTAATAGCTGCTAAATACAAAGTTGCCTGTAAAATAAATATAAATCCTAAAATAGCTACAATATAATAATTCGTTATATTGTAGCTATATTAGGGTTTATTTTACAGGTAAGTATTTAGTTTTAAATAGGAAGACTTTAGTTAATAATATTTAATTTATTTCGTTAGATTAAAATTATATTTAACTTAGGGGTGTGTTAGGGTTAGGGTTAGACTTAGCTTTAGGGTTTAATACATTTATTAGAGTAGCGGCGAGGTCCGGTCGGCAGATTAGGGGTTAATACTTGAAGTTAGGTGTCGGCGATGTTAGGGAGGGCAGATTAGGGGTTAATACTATTTATTATAGGGTTTTTTGAGGCGGGAGTGAGGCGGTTTAGGGGTTAATACATTTATTATAGTGATGGCGAGATCCGGTCGGCAGATTAGGGGTTAATAAGTATAGCGAAAAAGGGTGTGTGTACAAGCGCTAAGGTAATCCCCAAGCTGTATCCAAACAGAGATCCTAACCAACCTCCAAAAAATATGCACAAGTAGTAAGAAGTGAATACAGCGCCAACAAGAGGCCAAGGGATAAATATACTCACAGAGAGATAAAAGAAGATTATTTAATGAACCATGTTAAAAAGCATCAGTAATAAAAGACTATATATAAAAAATGTAAAAAGCACATATAAATAAAATTACAAATACAGGAATATCTTACAGAAGCGGCTCAAAGGGCCAAAGCTGATAATTACAATAAAAACAGAGGTAATAACAGGTGATCAGTGTGAGTGGTACACCAGAATAAGAGTGTATACTGATAAAACAGAATTAGCCTAAGTACAACTGTAGCAAGTGCATCAAGCAAAAAACTAATAAACAATAATACAAACAATAGTGTTCAAAATTAGTGTTACAAAAATAGTGTTCCAAAAAATAGAAAAATGCACTGCAGTGCAAAAAAAGGGGGTAGCAAAATAATTGTATAGATACAATCAAATAGTGAGTGAGTGCAAATGGATATAAAAATGCTAGCTACTTAATCCAGTGAGGTTAAGATATAATTGAATAAAATACACAATATGCAATAACATAAAAAATAAAAAATAATAAAATATAAAATATAATCCAAAAAAGTGTTCAAAAAGTTGATCAACAAATGTTAGTGAAGAACAAAAATAAGTCAATCAAAACTAAAAAATGGAAAAAATGGGTGATGAAAAGCAAGGTGAAAGTGAGGAAATTGATTCCTTCCAATGTTAGTTACTTTAACAGATCCAAATTCCTGAGTGTGGTTGCTGAAGTAGCTGAATGGATCCTAGCACCTGTCAGCTGCTCCTATGGTATCCTAAAAAGTGTCCCTGTAAAAAAAAGAAATTCACAACATAGTGTATCCAATATGAGAATGAAGTAAAGATTAAAGTAATGCTTACCAATATGTCAACGCGTTAGCCTAGTCTTGAGAAAGGCCCTTTTTTGAGGGCAGAAACGCGTTGACATATTGGTAAGCATTACTTTAATCTTTACTTCATTCTCATATTGGATACACTATGTTGTGAATTTCTTTTTTTTACAGGGACACTTTTTAGGATACCATAGGAGCAGCTGACAGGTGCTAGGATCCATTCAGCTACTTCAGCAACCACACTCAGGAATTTGGATCTGTTAAAGTAACTAACATTGGAAGGAATCAATTTCCTCACTTTCACCTTGCTTTTCATCACCCATTTTTTCCATTTTTTAGTTTTGATTGACTTATTTTTGTTCTTCACTAACATTTGTTGATCAACTTTTTGAACACTTTTTTGGATTATATTTTATATTTTATTATTTTTTATTTTTTATGTTATTGCATATTGTGTATTTTATTCAATTATATCTTAACCTCACTGGATTAAGTAGCTAGCATTTTTATATCCATTTGCACTCACTCACTATTTGATTGTATCTATACAATTATTTTGCTACCCCCTTTTTTTGCACTGCAGTGCATTTTTCTATTTTTTGGAACACTATTTTTGTAACACTAATTTTGAACACTATTGTTTGTATTATTGTTTATTAGTTTTTTGCTTGATGCACTTGCTACAGTTGTACTTAGGCTAATTCTGTTTTATCAGTATACACTCTTATTCTGGTGTACCACTCACACTGATCACCTGTTATTACCTCTGTTTTTATTGTAATTATCAGCTTTGGCCCTTTGAGCCGCTTCTGTAAGATATTCCTGTATTTGTAATTTTATTTATATGTGCTTTTTACATTTTTTATATATAGTCTTTTATTACTGATGCTTTTTAACATGGTTCATTAAATAATCTTCTTTTATCTCTCTGTGAGTATATTTATCCCTTGGCCTCTTGTTGGCGCTGTATTCACTTCTTACTACTTGTTAATAAGTATAGCGGCGACGTTGGGGGCGGCAAATTAGGGGTTAATAAATATAATATAGGTGTCGGCGATGTTAGGGGCAGCAGATTAGGGGTACATAGGTATACTGTAGGTTGCGGCGGTGTACGGAGCGGGAGATTAGGGGTTAATAATATAATGCTGGTGTCAGCGATAGCGGGGGCGGCAGATTAGGGGTTAATAAGTGTAAGATTAGGGGTGTTTAGACTCGGGGGACATGTTAGGGTGTTAGGTGCAGACTTAGAAACTGTTTCCCCATAGGAAACAATGGGGCTGTGTTAGGAGCTTAACGCTGCTTTTTTGCAGGTGTTAGTTTTTTTTTAAGCCCAAACTGCCCCATTGTTTCCTATGGGGGAATCGTGCACGAGCACGTTTCTCCAGCTAGCCGCTACCGTAAGCAACGCTGGTATTGAGAGTTGAAGTGGCGGTAAATATGACTTTACGCTCCCTTTTTGGAGCCTAACGCAGCCCTTCAGAGAACTCTAAATACCAGCGTTGTCTTAAGGGTGCGCTGGGAAAAAAAAGCAGCGTTAGCTACGTGGGTTTTTACCAACAAAACTCTAAATCTAGGCGTAAGTTTAAACTAACAATTAAGCTAATATAACTATTAAACTAAAATTAAACTAACTACCAATGATAGAAAACTAAAATACACATTAAAAAATCCTAACACTACTATAAAAATTACAAAGTATCTACAGTAATTACAAAAAATAAAAAATACTAAATTACAAAAAATAACAAACACTAAATTGCGAAAAATAACAAACGAAATTATCAAAAATAAAAAAGAATTACACCTAATCTAATAGCCCAATCAAAATAAAAAAACACCCAAAATAAAAAAAAACCTAGCCTACAATAAACTACCAATAGCCCTTAAAATGGACTTTTGTGTGGATTTCCCCCAAAGAAATCAGTTCTTTTACCTGTAAAAAAAACACAAAGACCCCACAACCTTAAAACCCACCACCCAACCAACCACACAAAATAATAAACTGAACTCTAACAAAAACCTAAGCTACCCATTGTCCTGAAAATGGCATTTGTATGGACATAGCCCTTAAAAGGGCATTCAGCTCTTTAGCTTGCCCTGAAAAGGGCATTCAGCTCTTTTAAGAAAAGCCCAAACAATAAACTAAAAAAAAAACCACCCAAAAAAGTTTAAAAAATCCTAACACTAACCCCCCGAAGATCCACTTACAGTTCCTAAAGTCCAGACATCCAGGCGGCGAGAGGTCTTCATCCAGGCAGCGAGGTCTTCATCAATCCAGGCGGCGTCTTCTATCTTCATCCAAGCGGCATCGCCTATCTTCATCCCGGCGGCGCGGAGTGGGTCCATCCTGAAGACATCCGGCGCGGAGCATCCTCTTCATACGGTCGCCACCGTATATTGAATCTTCAATGCAAAGGAGCCTTTTCAAAATGGTGTCCCTTGCATTCCTATTGGCTGATTTGATTTTTGAAATTCAAATCAGCCAATAGGATGAGAGCTACTGAAATCCTAGAAATTGATGATGTCGAAATATCAAACAAGTTAGAACAACATTTTGGGTCCAATATATACTATAAATGATATCGATTATAAATACAATTCAGATACTTAAACACATCATCTGGGTTAAGATGAATTTTATACAAGATAAACAAAATATGAATCATCCTATGATCAACTAAGAAAGACAGGAAGAGGTATTCCATTACACTTTTTGGCGCCAAAATTAGAACCAATCATAGGATCTGACACCCTATATAAGCTTCCAGTTCACTCATACACAGTATAGTCTTGAGAAAGGCCTTGATATAGGCCGAAACGCGTAGACACAGACATACTGGTAAGCTTATTTCTTATCTTTTGCAAAGTGTAAAAACTCTATTGCACCATTGTTTGTTTGTTTTTATTTACAGGTTAGGAACTCTTTCTATGGTTCACCTGTAATCTTTCTACTGCTACAAGTGTTATCCTGCAACTGTTTCACTGTTACAAGTTTTTATTATCACCTGCTATTTGTTTTGGAAACCAGTTTTACATTGGATGCCCTTTTCAATTCCGTTTTTTCACGTTTTCTCACGATTTCATCAACATCGATTTTTGTCACACCATACTTGTACCCACTTTTTTAAACTTTGGATTTCTACCACCATTTGGATATATTTACATTTATTGGAGGATTTGACTCTTATTTTGGAGTTTTATTTTGGAGTTTTTCTTTCTTAAATTTGGAGTAAAGACACATTAGACTTATTTTTTGATCACATTTGTTTGATCACATTTTTTCTTTGATCCCTTTTTTGATCACATATCTGGACTTTGTTACTTGTCATTTATTGGTTCACTAGGTCCACTGTATAGCACTTACTTGCTTTAATCACCCGTTTTGTACTAGTTGACCAATCCTATATCTCTATTTTTACCATCGTTGCTAGATTGCATGTTTAACTTTGTGTAAATACTCAGTTATCATTGTATTTTAGCTATATTATATTTTAGCTTTTTTGTACGTACCATGGATCCATGTTACTTTTTAATGTAATTTTATTGTATATTACTTGTTGTATTAAATTTTAGACTGCGGTCACCTGTATCTATATTGCACACATTTTTTAGTCCACATCCTATTAAGCTTATAGCGCTCCCTTCCATATCTTATGCATTCAGCTCTTTAGCTTGCCCTGAAAAGGGCATTCAGCTCTTTTAAGAAAAGCCCAAACAATAAACTAAAAAAAAACCCACCCAAAAAAGTTTAAAAAATCCTAACACTAACCCCCCGAAGATCCACTTACAGTTCCTAAAGTCCAGACATCCAGGCGGGCGAGAGGTCTTCATCCAGGCAGCGAGGTCTTCATCAATCCAGGCGGCGTCTTCTATCTTCATCCAAGCGGCATCGCCTATCTTCATCCCGGCGGCGCGGAGTGGGTCCATCCTGAAGAGAGCTACTGAAATCTTATTGGCTGTTCAAATCAGCCAATAGGATGAGAGCTTTTGAAATTCTATTGGCTGATTTGAATAGCCAATAGAATTTCAGTAGCTCTCATTCTATTAGCTGATTTGAACAGCCAATAGGATTTCACTAGCTCTCATCCTATTGGCTGTTTTTATTTTCCAAAATTAAATCAGCCAATAGGAATGCAAAGGACGCAATTTTGAAAAGGCTCCCTTGCATTGAAGATTCAGTATACAGCGGCGACCGTATGAAGAGGATTCTCCATGCCAGATGTCTTCAGGATGGACCCGCTCCGCGCCGCCGGGATGAAGATAGAAGACCCTGCCTGGATGAAGATAGAAGGCGCCGCCTGGATGGATGAAGACCTCAGCGCCTGGATTTCCGGACTTCAGGAACTGTAAGTGGATCTTCGAGGGTTAGTGTTAGGACTTTTTTAAACTTTTTTGGGTGTTTTTTTTATTATTATTTATTTATTAGTAGTTTATTGTAGGCTAGGGTTTTTTTTTATTTTGGGTGGGCTTTTTTATTTTTATAGGGCTATTAGATTAGGTGTAATTCTTTTTTATTTTTGATAATTTTGCTTGTTATTTTTCGTAATTTAGTGTTTGTTATTTTGTGTAATTTAGTATTTTTTATTTTTTGTAATTAGATACTTTGTAATTTTTATACAGGGAGTGCAGAATTATTAGGCAAATGAGTATTTTGACCACATCATCCTCTTTATGCATGTTGTCTTACTCCAAGCTGTATAGGCTCGAAAGCCTACTACCAATTAAGCATATTAGGTGATGTGCATCTCTGTAATGAGAAGGGGTGTGGTCTAATGACATCAACACCCTATATCAGGTGTGCATAATTATTAGGCAACTTCCTTTCCTTTGGCAAAATGGGTCAAAAGAAGGACTTGACAGGCTCAGAAAAGTCAAAAATAGTGAGATATCTTGCAGAGGGATGCAGCACTCTTAAAATTGCAAAGCTTCTGAAGCGTGATCATTGAACAATCAAGCGTTTCATTCAAAATAGTCAACAGGGTCGCAAGAAGCGTGTGGAAAAACCAAGGCGCAAAATAACTGCCCATGAACTGAGAAAAGTCAAGCGTGCAGCTGCCAAGATGCCAATTGCCACCAGTTTGGCCATATTTCATAGCTGCAACATCACTGGAGTGCCCAAAAGCACAAGGTGTGCAATACTCAGAGACATGGCCAAGGTAAGAAAGGCTGAAAGACGACCACCACTGAACAAGACACACAAGCTGAAACATCAAGACTGGGCCAAGAAATATCTCAAGACTGATTTTTCTAAGGTTTTATGGACTGATGAAATGAGAGTGAGTCTTGATGGACCAGATGGATGGGCCCGTGGCTGGATTGGTAAATGGCAGAGAGCTCCAGTCCGACTCAGACGCCAGCAAGGTGGAGGTGGAGTACTGGTTTGGACTGGTATCATCAAAGATGAGCTTGTGGGGCCTTTTCGGGTTGAGGATGGAGTCAAGCTCAACTCCCAGTCCTACTGCCAGTTTCTGGAAGACACCTTCTTCAAGCAGTGGTACAGGAAGAAGTCTACATCCTTCAAGAAAAACATGATTTTCATGCAGGAAAATGCTCCATCACACGCGTCCAAGTACTCCACAGCGTGGCTGGCAAGAAAGGGTATAAAAGAAGAAAATCTAATGACATGGCCTCCTTGTTCACCTGATCTGAACCCCATTGAGAACCTGTGGTCCATCATCAAATGTGAGATTTACAAGGAGGGAAAACAGTACACCTCTCTGAACAGTGTCTGGGAGGCTGTGGTTGCTGCTGCACACAATGTTGATGGTGAACAGATCAAAACACTGACAGAATCCATGGATGGCAGGCTTTTGAGTGTCCTTGCAAAGAAAGGTGGCTATATTGGTCACTGATTTGTTTTTGTTTTGTTTTTGAATGTCAGAAATGTATATTTGTGAATGTTGAGATGTTATATTGGTTTCACCGGTAAAAATAAATAATTGAAATGGGTATATATTTGTTTCTTGTTAAGTTGCCTAATAATTATGCACAGTAATAGTCACCTGCACACACAGATATCCCCCTAAAATAGCTATAACTAAAAACAAACTAAAAACTACTTCCAAAACTATTCAGCTTTGATATTAATGAGTTTTTTGGGTTCATTGAGAACATGGTTGTTGTTCAATAATAAAATTAATCCTCAAAAATACAACTTGCCTAATAATTCTGCACTCCCTGAAGTAATGTTAGGATTTTTTAAATGTGTATTTTAGTTTTCTTTAATTGGTAGTTAGTTTAATTTTAGTTTAATAGTTATATTAGTTTAATTGTTAGTTTAAACTTAGTTTTTTTAATTTGAAAGGTAAGTTTTATTTTAATTTAAGATAGGGAAATTGTAATTTTAATATAAAGTTAGGGGGGCATTAGGTTTAGGGGTTACTAGTTTAAATTAGTTTATTGTGATGTGGGGGGCTTTCGGTTTAGGGGTTATTAGTTAAATTTAGTATATTTTGTTGTGGGGGGCTTGCGGTTTAGGGGTTAATAGATTTATTATAGTGGCGGCTGTGCAAGGGAGCAGCGGAATAGGGGTTTATAACTTTAGTATAGTGGGGGCGATGTGGGTGGATGGCAGATTAGGGATTAATAATATTTGAATAGTGTTTGTGATGCGGGGCGGCGGTTTAGGGGTTAATAACTATTATAGTGGTGACATGTTGGGGAGAGGCGAAATAGGGGTTAATATATTTTATCAGTGGCAGCAATGTAGAGAGAGGCAGATTAAGGGTTAATAACTTTAATATAGTATTTGTGATGCGGGAGGGCCTCGGTTTAGGGGTTAATAGGTAGTTTATGGGTGTTTTGTGTACTTTGTAACAGTTTAGTTATGAGTTTTATGTAACAGTTTTTTTGCGTAAAACTCATAACTACTGCTCTCAGATTGTGAAACGGATCTTGTCGTTATAGGGTGTAATGCAAGCTTTTTAGCCTCACCGCAAAACTTGTAATGGCAGCGCTATGGAAGTCCCATGAAAAAAAGTCATTTTTACGAGTGCGGGACTGACACATTACAGGCTAAAAGGATTGCGGTACAGCTATACCGACAAGACTTGTAATGGCTATGTTGCTGTTTTAACGCTGAAATTACCATTTTTTTCCAGCGTTAAAAGACGAACGCAAAACTCGTAATCTACCTGAAAGTAAATTAGATTTAAAGGGACATTAAACAAATATCATAAATCATCCATCGAACAAAATAAATGTTTTAAAATAATTTAAATTAACTGTCATTTTTTTAGCACAACTTTTTCTTTTTTGCAAGTCAAGAGAAGTTCATTGATACACCTTTTGAAAGTCTGGTGGGGTACATATTTATGTTCTCCTGTGCTCTGGGTAATGAGAAACAGAGGCTTAGCTAAATGAAACAAAATAAATAATAAAAGCATACTGCATAGTTTTTATTAAACATAATTCAAATTTCATATTACAATCTCAAGGTGTTTAAAGTCCCTTTAATAATGTATGTGTTGTATAGACCAGTAAGAAATATAAGGCTGCTCTCCATTCTTCTCCCTAATAATAGTAAAGTGTGAATATTAAAATGTCAGTGCTATTTTCTAGTGATTTTTTAGGCTGTGATCCAGAAGCAAACCTCATCAAAATGTCCTGTAGCACCAATTCTTTCCTAAAAATATGAAGGAATATCCAATGTCGCTGAAATCTAGTGGTCAAGGGGTTGATTATATAGAGGGTATTGGTAGTTTAGTGGGGAGTTAATTAGGGGGAAACAGGAGGATGCAGAAGGGATAATTACAGTTCCAGTATATTACAAACATTTACATTTAACCACCTATCTCACCTTCATTCAACTTACTAATATCTTATACATTTGCATCAGTTTTTCTGAGAGTTGGTACACCACTTATATCAGTTAGCCGCTAATTTATACATTGTTGAAAACACGGCTGCCCTAGGCACAATTCTGAATAGGGGCGTAACTACAGGGATCCCAAATGTTTAGGAGGCCCATCTTACAAAATAGGGGTGACCTGTCTACAAAACAGGGCTCACAGTGTAAGGAAAGTGCATGGATTTGTTTTTACAAATATGACGGTAGGGTATCCAAGATGGCCACCACTGTATTGGTGTACAGAAACAAACTGTCACTATATTTGTACAGTGCATATTCTCTGGGGTGGACTTATTAAAGGGTGCTATTGAAATGGGAGGCCCTGTCATAGCTTTTGCCCTGGAGCCCCCCTCTGCTCCTGAGCCTACCTCGGTATGCTTGTTAATAAATGATAAAGAATTTTTTTTATTGTATGCTCTATCTGAATCATGGAAGCTTAATTTAGACTTCTAGCTCCCTGATAAACAGTGCATAAAACCCTTTTTTTATCATGATTCAGACAGTGCATACAATTATAAACAAGTTATCAATTTTGCTTCATTCTCTGGTATCCTCAATTGAAGGAGCAGCAATGCACTACTGGGAGCTGAACAGATCGGTAATCTAATGGCCAGAGGTATATGTGTGCAGCCACCAGCAGCAAGATTCCATCTGCTTAGTTTACCTAGGTATGCTTTTCAACAAAGGATACCAAGAGAATGAAACAAATTAGATAATAGAAGTAAATTGGGAACTGGTTTAAAAGTGTATGCTCTAACGCCTGAATCATGAACAACACAATTTGGGTTTCATGTTACTTTAAGAAACTGAGCCAGAGTAGCCTGCATTGTTTTGCTAAGTACAGCACTGAGCATGTTGTCATCAAGCTTTAGAAATAAATTATTGTAACGCTCAAGTAACAGTAGTAAAGCACATTATCTCATCAAGGGCAGATGGTCATGTCAGAATTTAATCAAGTCAGATACTTAATTGCCTCTTTCAATGTTTCTGGCTGTATTTGTTCATAGTTTTAAAAGCATATAGAAATTACCCTGGATAAATAAATCATATCTGGCCCTATGTCTCAAATCCTTAGTTCAGCAAAACCACTTAAAACGACGGATTATTTACAGTGTGAATGACTGTTTGTTTGAGATTACTGGATTTGAAAACTAGGCACAAAGGATTAAGCAACACATTCACTGCACATGATTTGCATTCTTCTACTGGTATAAGTTAAGAATTGCTGGACCCTGTAACCTCAAATAATACTTTAACCAAGAACATAAAAAATATACATTTGAGTTCAAAGGGCATGGGTTGCAGTTTATGGGAATCTTACATATAAATTGAGGCAAATAGAATTTTTTTTACAATGTTTTAATGGTAGATAAATACATAGACAGATTGATCTATGTGTGTTATAATAAATTAAATAGAACTGAACTGTTGTATTGCAATACTGGCAATCAAGGAGTCAAATTAACGTTACCTGTGTGTCAGACATTTTCTTTTCTTTTCACACAGACGGTCACTCCCTTGATCTGATCTTTAGCTATCGATGCACTCTATCAAACTTCACAAACTCCCCCTTTCCTCTTTCTGACCACCATCTCCTTACTTGCAACATATCATCCCTCCCTACAACTCTCCCTCCTTCTGCTCCTCACACCAAACTTCACAGAAGCACTATGTCATTAGATCAGCAACAGCTTGCTAATTCCCTCAAACCTCTCCTCTCATCCTTCTCTTCCTTTTCCTGCCCTGACCAATCTATCTGCCACTATAACTCCGCCCTTACATCCGTCCTTGACAATCTGGCCCCTCTTACAATAGCTCAGAAATCACACACTCGTCCTCAGCCCTGGCATACTCCTCTGACACGGGTACCTACGCAGAGTTCAGCTGATTTTCTTCATTACAAATTCATCTTGAACTCCTACTATTCTGCCCTTAATCTCCATAAGCAACACTACTTCTCTACTCTTATATCTAATCTTTCATCAAACCCAAAACGTCTGTTCTCCACTTTCAATACTCTTCTCCGCCCTCCCCCACCTCCTAATACTTCAAGACATTGTGGCCTATCTATCAAGCTCCGAATGGAGCTTGACGGCCCGTGTTTCTGGCAAGTCTTCAGACTCGCCAGAAACACAAGTTATGGAGCAGCGGTCACAAAGAGCCCTGCTCCATAACCCTGTCCGTCTACACAAAATGTCTGTTCTCCCCTTTCAATACTCTTCTCTGCCCTCCCCCACCTCCTAATACTTCAAGACTTTGGGGCCTATCTATCAAGCTCCGAACGGAGCTTGACGGCCTGTGTTTCTGGCAAGTCTTCAGACTCGCCAGAAACACAAGTTATGGAGCAGCGGTCACAAAGACCGCTGCTCCATAACCCTGTCCGTCTGCTCTTAGCAGGCGGACAGGAATCGCTGGAATTCAACCCAATCGAGTATGATTGGGTTGATTGACACCCCTTGCTGGCGGCCCATTGGCCGCGAGTCTGCAGGGGGCGGCGTTGCACCAGCAGCTCTTGTGAGCTGCTGGTGCAATGCTGAATATGGAGAGCGTATTGCTCTCTGCATTCAGCGATGTCTTGTGGAACTAATCCACACTGTTGGATGAGGTCCGCAAGACATTTCATAAATAGGCTCCTTTGCCAGCCACTTCATTCACAAAATCGACTCCATCAGAAACAAAATTAGCTCTCAACATAATTCCATTCTCTCACCCCCTCAAATGCTCTCAATCAACCACAACCCACATAACCTTAAACTTAGCTCATTCTCCCCTGTTACTGAGGAAGAAGTTTCGGCACATTTACTGCGCTCTCACCTCATTACCTGTCCCCTTGACCCTATCCCCTCACAGCTACTCCCCTCCCTTTCTGCTACCCTTACCCCTATACTCACACACATTTTCAACCTCTCCCTCAGCACCAGTATATTTCCCTCATCTCTGAAACATGCACTGGTCACACCTATCCTCAAAAAACCTTTCCTTGATCCTACCTCCCCATCCAACTACCGCCCTATTTCCCTCCTCCCTCTTGCCTCAAAGCATCTCGAAATACTAGTATATGCATGCCTATTCCACTTCCTTGCATTAAACTCCCTCCTTGAGCCACTGCAATCTGGATTTTGTCCCCATCACTCCACAGAGACAGCAATTGTTAAGGTTACCAACGACCTACTTAGAGCAAAATCAAAAGGCCACTTCTCTCTGCTTATCCTCCTTGATCTGCCCGCAGCCTTTGACACTGTTGACCACCCTCTTTTGCTCCAAACCCTCCAATCCTTTGGCATCTGTGACACAGCCCTCTCATGGCTCTCTTCCTACCTGTCAAACCGTACCTTTAGTGTAGCCTTCTCTGGGGCCTCCTCTACCCAGTCACCACTTTATGTAAGAGTACCGCAAGGCTCTGTCCTCTGTCCCCTTCTCTTCTCAATCTACACGTCATCACTAGGTTCCCTAATAAAGTCCCACGGTTTCCAATATCATTTGCATGCCGACAACACCCAAATCTACTTCTCTGCACCAGACCTATCTCCTTCCTTGCCAACCCGTGTCACTAACTGTCTTTCTCACACCTCTTCCTGGATGTCCTCTCACTACCTCAAGCTAAATCTCTCCAAAACTGAGCTCCTTATTTTGCCCCCTTCTTCCAAAATCTCCACCCCCAATCTCTCTATAACTGTCGACAACTCTATCATTAATCCTACCCCGCATGCCCGATGTCTCGGGGTCACATTTGACTCAGATCTTTCTTTCTTTTCTCACATTCAGTCCTTGGCTAAAGCCTGCCGCTTCCACCTCAAAAACATCTCTAAAATTAGACACTTCCTTACACAAGACACAACTAAGATTTTAATCCACTCTCTCATCCTTTCCCACCTTGATTACTGCAACTCTGTCCTCTCTGGTCTCCACACCTGCCACCTAGCTCCTTTACAATCCATAATGAATGCCTCTGCCAGGCTCATCTTCCTTACACGTCGCTCTTCATCTGCTGCACCTCTCTGCCAATACCTTCACTGGCTTCCTCTTGCCTCTAGGATCAAACACAAAATTCTCACTCTGACATACAAAGCCCTCAACTGCTCTGCTCCCTCCTATATCTCAGACCTTGTCTCCAGATACTCTCCCTCCAGTCCCCTTCGCTCTGCTCATGACCTCCTACTCTCCTCCTCTCTTGTTACCTCATCACACTCCCATTTACAGGACTTCTCCAGACTAGCTCCCATCTTATGGAACTCTCTGCCTCGCTCCACAAGACTCTCCCCTAGTTTTGAAAGCTTCAAGCACTCCCTAAAGTCTCTGCTGTTCAGGGATGCATACAACCTACGCTAACCTTTCTTTATACCAGTTCCTCTCCTCCATTGCTATCCCCTTAACCCCCTTAGCATGTAAGCCTAAGAGTCCAGCTGTTTGTAGATCACCTTCTTAAGAGCTGACTACAACAGTGCAACTCTTGGCAGGGCCCTCTACCCATTTGATCCCTATAATTGTTTTGTTGTACTCCGCATTTGTTTATAGCACTGCGGAATCTGTTGCTGCTCTACAAATAACCGATAATAATAATAATAAAAAAGAGCTTTATTGAAAACCATGCAAATATTACAAATTATTCAATGTTTTATGTTTACATGAGATGTTCAAGATATTGGCACACAGTGCCTTGTTCAATAAACTTTTCTTTGAAATTACATAATATCCATGTTTGGTTATTTCAATTAAACATTTAAGGTCAATTTACATATATGGGTTTCGTACCATTCCGTACCGAAAACAGAGTTAAAGTTAACATGTATTAAGAGATATAAAGAAAAATACAAATTCAAAGTGATTCTTATTACAATTAAAAATAAAATGTAGTGAACCTCTCTACCCATTGTGCACTCCTCAGAAAGAACTATGAGACTAAAATCCTGCTCTGATTGTGTTTTGCACTCATTCCACTGTGCTGACATAAGTTTGTGTATATCTATAGAGTTGTGCTGCATGTGGTGATACCTTTCCAGATGTATTAGTGTCAACCTGACACTGTCATTCCCCCACCGTTGGTATAATCCTACTATTCCAGTGTTTTGGGAATTAACCTTAGAGCACTACTTGCTTTGCTCTCGAGTTTGGGTAGTGAAAGAAATAAGAGTGTCCTGGGACTGTTCTGTAGTGGTTTCCCTGTTGCTGCCCTAATGTGTTTCAGAATCTCCATCCAATACGTGTCCAGGCCAGGGGAGTCCCACCAGATATGTGAAGGGGTCCCTTCCCCACTCCAATCTCTCCAGCACTTCCCTGAAGCTGTTTTGTATATGCTTTGTAACCTACTAGGGGTAAGATACCACCTGGATAAAAATTTGTAGCTATATTCCTGTACCCTATTTGAAACTGATGATTGTTTTGTAATCTGGAATGCTATCTGCCATTCTTGATAGTCTATGTCTGTTTGTAGTTCATTTTCCCATGCTTTGGTGTATGAAGGCAGCACGTGTGTACCCTCTATCAGTAAAAGTCTATATAAGAGCGAAATTGCATGTGCTGTTGGTGTTTCGCTCGGACAAATACTCTTGAAAGGGGCCATTTGTCTTGTGTGGTTGTGTTCATGCTCGTGTGTCACTAAGACGTGATTGAGCTGGGAGTGTGAAAGCCAGTTCATATTGATATCAGGTATATTCTCTTTCATTTTTGAGAGGGGTTTAAGTTTGCTCCCATCAACCAAGGCCGAAATTGTCCATTCCCTTAAAGGTATGTTTTGATCAAGTCTCTTCTCTTTGTAGTTCCAAGGAACAGCAGGGTTTTGGCAGGTGGGTGTCAATGGGGAGGGCCGTGAGGATATGTTTGTTGAGGTATTTATCATTCTGTCCCAGCTGGCATAGAAATCTAGAAATAGCGGGTATACAGATGCGGCCTTTGGTCTATCCTCCCCAATAACCATGCAGTTACACCAGCGTTTCTTGTGCCTAATATGTTGCAGTCCAATTGCACCCATTGTTTGTTGTCGTCATTGTAGCACCAGTCTAAAAGTTTATGCAAGGTGATTGCCTGTTTGTAAATAAGTATATTAGGTACCCCCCTTGTCCCTGGGTATATAGAGTGTTTTCTTTGTGATTCTAGGTCTGACATCTCCCCATATGTATTGTTCTATAATGATCTGTATTTTATGCAAGTGGTTTGTCAGTAAAGGTATGGGTGTAGTCTGTAGTAAGTATAATAATCTGGGTAGCACATTCATTTTTTTCATGTTGACTTGGCCTATCCAAGATAACAATTTATTTTTCCAGTTAGATAAGTCAGCAATGAAGTTGCTCTCCAACATTTTATAGTTAGCTTGAAAAACCTCCTGCTGGTCTGGGGATAGATAAATTCACAAATATTTCATTTTGGATTTCTGTATTTTTAAAGGGCAATCTTGTAGTTTCCAATTGAGTGTCTCAGAGTTATATGTGATATTAAATAGTTCGGACATTGACAGATTTAGTTGAAAATTCAAAACTTTTCCAAAAGACCTGAAAATAGTTAAAGTGTTGGCTAGTGAAGTGTCGATGTTTGTTAGTGTAAGAAGAATATCATCTGCGTATGAAGCTAACTTGTGTTCGCAGGTTGTAGTGCTGATCCCTGTTATTTGATTGTCGTTTCAAATTTTTTGGGCTAAAGCCTCAATGGTAATTGAAAAGAGAATAGGGGAGAGGGGGCAACCCTGCCTCGTGCCATTTCTAATAGTGAAGCTGTCTGAAAGAAGACCATTTACCTTAACCCGAGCTGTTGGATTTTGGTATAGAGTGAAGATTAAATTTGTGGAGGTTTTACTAAATTTCATCTTATGTAAGACTGATTTTAAGAATTGCCAATCTACCCTATCAAACGCTTTTTCAGTGTCCGTAGAGACAAGGACTAGGGGTATATGTTGTTGTTGGGCGTGTGATATTAATTGAAATGTCTTTAGGGTATTGTCACGTGCTTCCCGTCCAGGGACAAAACCCACTTGGTCCGGGTGTATTATTTAGGGAGAAATTTATTGACTCTGGTGGCCATAATTTTTGCGAAAATTTTAATGTCCAAATTTAAGAGTGAGATAGGTCAAAAATGTTCTGGCTTTTCAGGATTCTTGCCCTGTTTGGGGAGCACTGTGATATACGCTTCCAACATTTGGTCAGAGAATCCTTTCTCTTTTAATAAAGAGTTAAATAGAGATGTTAGGGGAGCCAAAATATGATGCAGGTATGTCTTGTAGTATTTTATGCCCAAACCATCTGGACCTGGCTTTTGCCATTGGGCATGTTTTTAATAGCTGTCTTAATTTCATCAGGTGTTATTGGTGAGTCAAGGAGTTTAATGTCTGCCTGATTTAGTGTGCATAGCTGTAGGTCAGATAGAAAACAATCAATATCATCTTGTCTGCAGTCATTTTGGATATTGTACAATCCCTCATAATTTTGCCTAAATGTCTCAACGATATGTATGCTGTCTTTATGTGTTTGGCCTGCTGCGTCTGAGAGTGAGCGGATATGGGTGTCCAGTTGTTTCCGTTTGAGTGCTTTAGCTAGGGAGGAGCCTGTCTTATCATTTATATCAAAATATCTTTGTTGTAGTATAGTTGCTTTTCGCTGGTATTCTCTGACCAAATGGTTGTTAAGATCGAGTTTGGCTTTAGTTAGGTGTTCCAAGATATCTGTAGATGTAGGGTTATTTTTATGTTCTGTCTCCCAATATCTAATTTGGGAAAGGGTTGTGTTTACAAATTGCCTATTATTTTTAGTTTCTCTTGCCTTGTGTTTGATGAATTCCCCTTTCATTACACATTTATGGGCTTCCCAGAGAGTGGTTGATGATATACTATCAGATTTGATAATGTCCTAATGTAGTGTTTACTTCTAGTTTAATCAGCGGGTTGTCTAAAATGTGGTCGTCTAGTCTCCACAGGAATGGTCGTATGGGTGTATTTGGCCATATAATTATGCACTGGATTGGGGCATGGTCTGACCATGTGGTCGGTAGTATGGTAGGATTCTCTATCATTGAAAGTCCTATCTGGTCTGTGATAAGATAATCAATTCTGGTGTATATGTGATGTGGATGAGAGTAGAATGTATAGTCCTAAGTAGTCCTGAGTGGTGAGGTTTTTCGACCTCCTGATGTCAGAGTGCAGAGGTGATTGGCCATAAGAAGCGGTAGGCACGTGGCCTGGGGCTGTGCACTGACAGACTTGGAACAGAGTCAGAGAGCAGAATTTTCATAGTTTGCGAGCCTAAACCTTTTCTTTAGTGATTTCTTTTAGAGTGCTCTGTTTATCTTTCATTTGATGCTCTGCTGAGCCAGGGAGCAGCTCTAGAGATGAGCTTTATAATTAATGCAGTGCAGTTTACATATTTTGTATGTGTGTGTGTCTGAGTTTTTGTGTGTGTGTGTCTGAGTTTTTGTGTGTGTGTGTCTGTGTGTGTGTCTGAGTGTTTTTGTGTGTGTGTCTGAGTGTTTTTGTGCGTGTGTCTCAGTGTTTGTGTGTGTGTCTAAGTGTTTGCGTGTGTGCCTGAGTGTTTGTGTGTGTGTGTGTGTGTCAGAGTGTTTTTGTGTCTGTCTGAGTGTTTTTCTGTGTGTGTTTTTGTGTGTGTGTCTGAGTGTTTGTATGTGTGTGTGCCTGTGTTTTTGTGTGTGTCTGCTTTCTGGGGGGGGGGGGGGGTGACACCATAACTTACCGCACTGGGTGACACCAACCCTAGTGACGCCACTGAGTATTGCGTAACAACTTAGCTAATTGAAAAATCACAGATAAATGTTATATACTGTGAAACAACAGAGGTGCTAATTAAATAAACAGTAAGTAATACAATGAGGGCAGTATCCCTGTCCCCAAACCCAACTTGAAGAAGAGATAAACATATAAAACATACGACCTGTAGCCATAGAAGAATAGCGAGAGTCCCCTCTTATTTTTGATCATGAGCAATCAGTCATTGGGTAGGCCAGAATCCATATGATCCGTTGTGATTCGTGCTCTAGGCAGGGGGCTCTCGGTCACCGGGTCTAATGTCCCTTCTGATTGTGGATGTGATCTGTTCCCGGGAAGATGGGGGTTGGCGTCTGCTCGCCTTGTAGGCTCTGGCAGATGAACAGAGATTTATAAGCTTCACAGAAGTGGGGTAGATCTTCTTTAGACTTGAAAACAGCTGTTGTATTTCCTCTGGTTGCAATTATGCTGACTGGAAATCCCCATCTATAGACAATCTTCTTTCCTACGTAGGATAGTGATGTAGCTGAAGTCTCTCCTCTTTTGGAGGGTGGTCGGACTGAGATCTGTGAAGAGTTGAATGCGATTTCCAGCGTGTGTGATATCTTGACTCTGCCTAGAATGCTTTAAAATTTCTTCTTTGTCTTTGAAATGAAGAAATTTGATAATTACGTCTCTTGGGGGTGCTTTAGGTGGGGGTTTAGCACGGAGTGTGCGGTGGGTCCTTTCAAAGATCAGATCTGGTGCGCTGTTATCCCCCTTGACTGTCCAGAATAATGCCTGAAGGCATCCCTTTAGTGCAGCTGGTTGTATAGACTCCGGTATGCCGTGGATCCTTAGATTGTTCCTCCTTCCCCTGTTGTCTAGGCCCTCTACCTTCTCTAGGAGGTGGTATATGGTCTCATCTTGATCATAGGCCAAGCAGGATATATGTTGGATGTCAGTGTCCATTGTGTTGTGGCTTTCTTCCAAGTTGGTGACTCTTTGTGTCACTCTTGTCAAATCTCTCTTCAGGTCGCCATACAAGGTTTTTACCTCTGACACATCTTTAGTGCAAAGTGGCAATAGATCTTCTTTAGTGAGGCCTGCAATAGTTGAGGTTTAAGAAGGTTGTTCCCGGGTATATCAAGTTGTAACATAGTAACATAGTAGATGAGGTTGAAAAAAGACTGAAGTCCATCGAGTTCAACCTATACAAATCTAAAATACATACAAAAAGCTCTAGTTTAAACAATCCCAGTAAAAGGTGTCCCATTTAATACTAGCAATCATATCTATGAATTTTTTTTATAGACAGAAATGTATCCAAACAATTTTTAAATGTATCTAGAGTATTGGCATTCACTACCTCCTTTGTTAATGAGTTCCCCAATTTTATTTCTCTTACAGTGAAAAAATGTTTCCGTTGCAGGAGATTAAATCTCCTTTCCTCCAACCTTAAATTGTGAGCTCTTGTCACAAACAATTTTCTTGGAATAAACAGAGCTTCTGCCATCACTGTATATGGGCCTTGAATATACTTATATAAAGTAATCATGTCACCTCTCAAGCGCCTTTTTTCTAAAGAAAACAGACCCAGTTTGGCTAGCCTCTCCTCATAGCTTAAATTCTCCAATCCCCTTATTAGCTGTGTGGCCCTTCTCTGAACTTTTTCTAGTTCTGCAATATCTTTTTTTGTGATCGGTCCCCAGAACTGCACTCCATACTCAAGGTGAGGTCTTACCAGGGCTTTATATAGTGACATAATTATGCTTTCCTATCTCAAATAAATGCCTCTTTTAATACATGCTAGTATCTTATTAGCCTTTGAAGCCGCTGCCCTGCATTGTGCCCCCATCTTTAGCTTGTTATCTATTACTACTCCCAAATCCCTTTCCTCCTCTGTTTGGCTAAGTCTTGTCCCATTTAAATAATACTTTGCCTGCTTATTTTTACTTCCAAAATGTAGAACCTTGAATTTTTCCGTATCAAATCTCATTTTCCATTTACCTGCCCATACTTCTAATTGTTGCAGATCCCTTTGTAACGAAAGTTCATCCTGCTCTGACCTAATCACCTTACTTAACATAGTATCATCTGCAAAAATAGAGATGTCGCTATTTAATCCTTGCTCCAAGTCATTTATAAAAATATTAAAAAGAACAGGCCCAGTACTGATCCCTGGGGGACTCCACTGATTACCTGTGTCCAATCTGAGTATGATCCATTTACTACTACTCGTTGCTCCCTATCTTTTATCCAGTTATTTATCCATGAGCTAACATTTTCAGCTATTCCCAGTCCCTTAGTTTTGTGCATTAATCTCTCATGTGGCACTGTATCAAACGCCTTTGCAAAATCTAAGTACATCACATCAACTGATTCCCCTTTATCTATATTTTTACTTACTTCCTCATAGAATCTAATTAGATTAGTTTGACATGATCTATTTCTCATAAACCATGCTGATTAGAACTCATAATCTTGTTTACTATGCTCATCAATATAATCCCTTCAAATATCTTCCCCACTATTGATGTCAGACTAACTGATCTATAGCTTCCTGGATCATCCCTGCTTTCCTTTTTGAAGCATGGCACCACATCAGCTTTACGCCAATCCTGGGGTACCATGCCTGAGGATAATGAGTCTTTAAAAATTAAGAGTAGAGGTTTGTCTATAACAGTGCTAAATTCCCTAAACACCCTTGGGTGTATTCCATCTGGGCCTGGAGTTTTATTTACCTTAATATTATCCCATTTTTTCCTGATATCTTCTATACATAACCCAGTTAATGGTATGGGCTGGCAAGTTCTATTTTGTTAAAGTTGTAGATCGTAGCTTGGTGCAGCAGGATGGGCATCTGATGTGGAGTCGAGTGGTTTTAGAAATTGTTGCAACATCTTGGAATGTGGAGTGTTATCAGGCTTGTTAAGTTTGCGGCCTGGCATGTTTTATGCACTATAGGAATTGAGAGGGGTATAAATAACACAGTGCTTATTGTTGTGAGCTGAGCAAGTTACATTGTAGAATAGTGGCAGAAAAAAGGCCTTAGTGTACAGGGAAATGTAACTATTGTACCTTGGTCCTCAAGTGCAGTCTGGCCAATATATACAAATATCCCAAGAAGCCTGTATGTGTTGTAGGCTTATTGATGGCTAGACAGGATTTTCCCCCACCAAGATATAAAGCACTGTTGTACCAATTCAAGAGGCAATGCTGTTACCCGTGTTAAATGGTGTGGTTTCAATCAATTTGTTTCCCTCTCCTGACTGCTGCAATGGCGCATTTGAATTCTAGTAGAGAGGTTGCGAAGTTTTGTTTAATGATGTCCCCTGTGCTTATGTGGAAGAGCTTCTATCAGGGGGGTCACATTTAGATTTTATGTATAGCCCTCCGTTGCAGGATCTAATAGTTGATATGGGACTGAGTGCAGATGATAGCGCTTGTACGCTGTCCCTTATCACCCTGACTAACAGACCTGCCTGTATCCAGTAGACGCGTGTCACTTGCGGCCTTCCTCCTGCTGTAAATACCTCGGCGGGTTCAGTCCTGCGAGCGGGTATGATCACAGGATACTCTGGCTAGGTAAATTCTTCTGCACTGCTTGCTCTATCAATGAGTGCCGTTAAGTGCCTGTTAGAACCGCTTGTCTTGTGGTGAGTGTGCAAGCTGGCCTATGCTTTGCGTGCCATCAATGAATTTCACCTAGATCTTGTCAGCCTGATTCTGTAAAGGTTTAGGATGTTAGGGGACTCCTTTTTAAAACATTTAAAAGGTGTATCTGGCTATATAAATGGGTTTGGGTAACACGGGCCCAGGAGCTATCTTCTCATGCAGCCATCTCCCAGACCGGCCAAGCTCCGCCCCTGTGTATCAAACATTTTATTAAAGAGTCTACTACTTATTTGACTCCTTTAATACATCTTATCAAAATAAAGTTGTAGGGGCCTATTTATTAATGTGCCAGCAGACATGATATGATGTAGCGTATCATGTCTGCCGCACATCGATAAATGCCGACAGCATATGCTATCGGCATTTATCATTGCACCAGCAGTTCTTCTGAACTGCTGGTGCAATGCCACCCCCTGCAGATTTGCGGGCAATTGGCCGCTAGCAGGGGGTGTCAATCAGCCCGATCGTATTCAATCGGATTGATTTCTGTCCGCAGCCTCAGAGCAGGCGGACAAGTTATGGAACAGCGGTCTTTAGACCGCTGCTTCATAAATTCTGTTTCCGGCAAGCCTTCAGGAGCTTGATAATTCAGCCCTGTATAGTCTTCATTTATACTTGCAGTAGTCCTATGTCTGCCACCAATTTGCATTTTATCTTATTAGGTGGTTTGTTAATCTTTCTGTACATTTTGAATTATGCCATTATGCATTAAGTTTATTTATATATAAAAAAAAATTCTGGAAGCTCCACAGTATTTGTTTTGGTAACCCCCATAAAGCATAACATATTTATATAGAAAAGATTAATGTCAAAGCTAGAGAAACCTAAATGGAAAATAAACATTAGTGACTCAAACATGTATGCTTCTAATATGGTAAAGCAACAAATGCATCATAATATTAAAGCGATCCAGGTGAGATCATATCCTCTTGGGTACCTGAAATGATTTAAAAATATACCGTCTGGAATATTCTTTGAATTCTGAGGATACTCTGGTGTGCTGCTTACTGATAGCTGCTCTAGCAGTGATTAAGTAGTTAAGGGTCTGTCCCTGGGATGGGTGCTCTGGGGCCCTGTAGTATAGGGTTTGGCCCTGGAGGTTGGGGGACCCTGATGTGGGGATGGTCTGTAACTGTGGGGGCCCTGGCCATTGATGTTGGGGGCCCTGGCCCTGGAGGTTGGGGGCCCTGGTGGGGGTGAGGCAGACAACTGGTGGGTTGAGGGTTGGACATAGCCTATGATAGTTGTCCAATAACTGAGCTCAAGTTGGGTTAATAGATTTGCGATGCCTGGAAAACCCATGTGTAGGAGCAACAGCGCATACAGTCAGCCTTGATTACTATCCACTAGAGTTTGTCATAGCAAAAAAAAACAAAAAAAACGTGAATGTTGAAAACATTGTACAAATAAATATATTTACAGCCTGAAAATATAATTTTGTTTCTCTTAAAAATTCTCTATAGTCAGTGCTGAAGATCTAAGTGTCTCTTCTCATTTCTCTGAGAATCCATATTGTGATCCCTTTAAGCTTTTCCAGAATAGGCGGAGAGAGAAAAGAAGAAATAAAAGCATGACTCAACCGACTTTTTTTAGAGACCTGTCATTGATTTATATTGATTTTAAGTTTGCAGCCAATCATGGCAATGGAGCCTATGGGGAACCACTGTATAATTTTTAAATGAAAGATGAAACATCCTTTTTGGCAGCGGACAGTGAATTGTGTGTTGAATTTCAATGAGAATCTCTCCAAAGAAAATACTGTATGAGTGCAGTACTGTCCGATTTAGAACAAAGTACTATTTATCAAACGTTATTAAAAACGTCTGAAGACTTTAGGGGCAGCGCATTTGAACCAGTGCTGGGATGAACTTGGCTTCCACTGAGCCATTCTCATGCAGCGTTGTATTTTACACATATTTATTCTCAAGCCTATGATAATTCAAATATTGTCGCCTTACACCAAGCATAACGCATAAAGGGAAATTCTAGTGTAAAAATAAAGTGATATTTTTTGCATAAGAGCATTTTGTTTAAAAAAAAAAGTTGTGGTTTCTATCTCTAAACCCCTACAAAAGAGTTAAATACAAAGTCATAGTTCTGCTTCAGTTCCACTCCGAGTGAGTATACAGCTTGTGAGCAAATGAGAAGCAGGCATATCTGTGTAAGCTCTGGTAATTGGTCGTAACCTCTGGAGCAGAATAGCATCATTAGAGGGGTGCAACAAAGGAGTGCAATTTTATTTTAAAAAATAAAATGCCCCAACAAAACATAACATTTTGAACCAGATTACAAGTGGAGCAATAAATATTGCTGTCTTGAAAGCAATATTTGCGCTCCACTCAGTAATACCAGTGCATACTAATGTTCTCTGGTATTACAAGCGAGGTGCAATGCGAACATGAGCTTGTGTTTGCATTGCTAGGAGTGCTTCCCTAGGCTCCAATGGGAGCCTTGTTCTGATGCTGTCAGAGACGGCACAGAACCTAAGCGCAGCGAAGGGGGTAAGTAGCGCAGCAATGGCAGCAAATAAAAATATATATGTATATGATTATATACATATATATTTATGTGCTTGTATGTGTATATGCAGATATTAACACATAAATATATGTTGTTTTTTTCTAACACTCCCCTGCCGACAACTTTAGCCCCCAAAATACAGCCTGGTGCAGTTATTTTACTAAAAAAATAAAAATATTACAATTTTTATTTTTTAATAAAATACACTACACTGTATTTTGGGGGCATTTGGGGCACACATATAAAATTAACAAGAGATCTGATCTCTGGATTTTTTTATAAGCGCTAATTGCTATGCGAGAATTTATATTAGAATAGCCATTGTACCATTAAAGGGACATATGACTCATTTTTTCTTATGAATTATATGAAAGATTAGCTGTTAAACATGCTTAAATATTACATGAAAAGCTGTTTAAATGTATGTGAAAACTAACAAGAAGTGCCTGATTTCGTGCATCAGGGATTTGGGAACATCCATTTTTTAAAAGAAACAAAGCACAGTACTGCAGTCTGAAATACTATATTTTAGATGGAACAGTGGCATGTCCCTTTAATAATACTCCTCCAGGACTTGTCACATTACTCACAATCAGTATTGATTGACCTCACAAACCTTCCTTGGGTTTCACATATTTGCTAGCTGAGAATAAGCTACAAAAAATTCAAACAGAGAAACAGGACAGAAGAAATTTAAAGACTTACTGCAGGGCTGACTCGTCCTCCTGCCTTCTTGCCAACTGTCCTGATTTTCCTGGGACAGTCTTGGTTCGTGGCCCATGCTTGGCATGAATGTCTATGGATGTGATCATCTTTCTATATATATAAATGTATTCATAATATGACATCTGATTTTCCTGCACTTTAGATTAGAACACCAAAATAATAATATTTCTTATGATAATATATCTGACTAGGATCTGTGAATCTCCTGCAGTTTAGAGATTATTATTGAATAATACAATGTGTAATGTTCTCTGCCTACTGTATGCAATTTGGAGACTGATGATGAATGTGGGCTGCACAATACACCTGTTTTCTGCTCACTTGATTGCTCACTAATTGTTCCTGAATTTTTTATATATATATATATTTTTTTTTTTTTTGGCAACTATGCTCCTGATTTTAATACTCTACTACTGGTCCTATTTCTAACTGTTGTTAGTAAATACAGTAGATTTGCATAATCAGCAAATGTATTATAACAAGACAATGCAATAGCACTTAGGGGCATATTTAAAGGACCAGTCAACACATTCGATTTGGATAATCAACAAATGCAAGATAACAAGACAATGCAACAGCACTTAGTCTGAACTTCAAATGATTAGTAGATTTTTTTATAACAAATTTCAAAGTTATGTATATTTCCACTCCCCTTGTACCATGTGATAGCAATCAGCCAATCACAAATGCATATACGTATAGTCTGTGAATTCTTGCACATGCTCAGTAGGATCTGTTGACTCAAAAAGTGTAAATATAAAAGACTGTGCACATTTTTTTAATGTAAGTAAATTGGAAAGTTTAAAATGACATGCTGTATCTGAATCATGAAAATTTAATTTAACCTGAGTGTCCCTTTAACAATGTGCGAGCAGACATGATTACGAAGTAGCGTATCATGTCCACTGCATATCGCTGCCCATCGATAAATTCAGACAACATACGCTGTCGGCATTTGGCATTGCACCAGCAGTTCACAAGAACTGCTGGTGCAATGATAGCCGCTAGCAGGGGGTGTCAATCAACCCGATCGTATTGGATCGGGTTGATTTCTGTCCGCTGCTTTAGAGCAGGTGGGCAAGTTATGGAGCAGCGGTCTTTAGACCGCTGCTTCATATCTTCTTGATAACTTCTGTTTCCGGTGAGCCTAAAGGGTCGCCGGAAACAAGGGGCCTCAAACTCCATACGGAGCTTGATAAATATGCCCCTTAGTCTGAACTTCAAATGTGATGTCTATTTCCACTCCTCCTGTATCATGTGACAGCCACCAGCCAATCACAAATGCATATACGTATATTCTGTGGATTCTTTCACATGCTCAGTAGGAGCTGATTACTCAAAAAGTGTAAATATAAAAATACTGCACATTTTGTTAAAGGAAGTTAATTAGAAAGTTGTTTAAAATTGCTGCTCTATCTGAATAATAAAAGTTTAATTTTCACTGGAGTGTCCCTTTTAAGCCTTTGCAGGCCGCTTATCTCAGTTCTTTTGACAGATTTGCATTTTAGCCATTCAGTGCTGACTCATAAATAATTTCACAGCAGTGAGCACAATGTTATCTATAAGGCACACAAAAACTAGCGGCGTCTAACTGTACAAAACTGTCAAAATGCCCTGAGATAAGAGGCAGCCTTCAGAGGCTTAAAAATCAGTTTGAGCCTACCTAGGTTTAGCTTTCAACAAAGAACACCAAGAGAACAAAGCTTAAAGTTGCATGCCCTATCTGAATCATGTTAGTTCAATTTTGACTTGTCTGTCCCTTTAAATATATCTTTAGTAAATATATATATTATACATTATTCCATAAGGTAAGAATAGGAAATGTGACCATACTCCTTTTATCTGAGGTATGAACTCTTCTGTATGGTGTCACCTCTTTAACTTTAGTGCTATCTTTCTTATCTTCACCTTTTTATTACTGTTCTTGTTTTAAAAAACAATCGGCTAGATTACGAGTTTTCTATCAGCCAATCAGAATTCAAGGTGCCATCTTGGATGATGTCATTTAAAGGAGAATTAATTGTTGAAGAAGACATCGATTGAAGAGGATGCTCCGCACCGGATGTCTTGAAGATGGACCCGCTCCACGCCGGATGGATGAAGATAGAAGATGCCGTCTGGATGAAGACTTCTGCCCGATTGGATGAAGACTTCTGCCGCTTCATTGAGGACTTCTGCCGGCTTCGATGAGGATGGATGTCGGGTCTTCAAAAACTGTAAGTGGATCTTCGGGGGTTAGTGTTAGGCTTTTTAAGGGTTTATTGGGTGGGTTTTATTTTTAGATTAGGGTTTGGGCACTTGAAAAAGAGCTAAATGCCCTTTTAAGGGCAATGCCCATCCAAATGTCCTTTTCAGGGCAATGGGGAGCTTAGGATTTTTAGTTAGGATTTTATTTGCGGGGGTTGGTTGTGTGGGTGGTGGGTTTTACTGTTGGGGGGTTGTTTGTATTTTTTTTATAGGTAAAAGAGCTGATATCTTTGGGGCAATGCCCCGCAAAAGGCCCTTTTAAGGGTTATTGGTAGTTTAGTTTAGGATAGGGTTTTTTTTTATTTTGATAGGGCTATTAGATTAGGTGTAATTAGATTAAATATCTGATAATTTCTTTTTTATTTTGTGTAATTTAGTGTTTTTTGTTTTTTTTTGTAATTTAGTTAATTGTATTTAATTTATGTAATTTATTTAATTGTAGTGTAAGGTTAGGTGTTAGTGTAACTCAGGTTAGATTTTATTTTACAGGTACATTTGTATTTATTTTAGCTAAGTAGTTAGTAAATAGTTAATCACTATTTAATAACTAGTCTACCTAGTTAAAATAAATATAAACTTAGCTGTGAAATAAAAATAAAACCTAAGCTAGCTACAATGTAACTATTAGTTATATTGTAGCTAGCTTAGGGTTTATTTTACAGGTATTTAGTTTTAAATAGTAATTATTTAGTTATTAATAGTAGGTTTTATTAAGATTTGTTTTAATTACATTAAAGTTAGTGGGTGTTAGGGTTAGGCTTAGGGTTAGATTTAGGGGTTAATAAATTTAGTATAGTGGCGCGACGTTGGGTGCGGCAGATTAGGGGTTAATAAGTGTAGGTAGGTTGCGGTGACATTGGGGGCGGGAGATTAAGGGTTAATAAGATTATGTAGGTGGCGGCGATGTCGGGGGCAGCAGATTAGGGGCGTTTAGACTCAGGATTTATGTTAGGGTGTTTGGCATAAACATAAATTTTCTTTCCCCTCAGGAATCAATGGGGCTGCGTTACGGAGCTTTACACTGCTTTATTGCAGGTGTTAGGCTTTTTTCAGCCGGCTCTCCCCATTGATGTCTATGGGGAAATCATACACGAGCACATAAAACCAGCTCACCACAGCTCACCGCAGCGCTGGTATTGGAGTGCGGTATTGAGCTCAATTTTGCTCTACGCTCACTTCTTGCCTGCTAACGCCGGGTTTTTGCAAACCTGTAATACCAGCGCTGTAGGTAAGTGAGTGGTGACAATAACTTGCAAGTTAGTACCGAGCAGCTCTTACAGCAAAACTCGTAATCTAGCTGAATGTTATTATACTTACTGGCCTCTGTATAAGCCTGACTTTAAAGAGACACTGTATACATTTTCTGTAAATGCTCATTGGTTGATAGGTACTCCCTGTTAATTAACTAATAAGCATTCGAAGGGCATGCACAACTGGTATATTAATTTCAATGTAAACACTTTTATATTATATTTTTCATAAAATGTCTAAATATTCAAATGTTGCTTTTTCATAGGGCTGACAGGATTGTTCTGAGTACACTCCCCCTTTAGGAGTTCATTGATAACTTTGATGGTTGCTTATGAGGTCATCTTGCTAGGTGTGTGCCCTGTTTGTATACTATTCAGTTCATAAGCATAACATCATGGTAAAATAAACTTCTTCCATCTGAAGAGGAAGTGCTTTGCTGAGGGAGGTTTTGGAGTATTTGAGGTTTGTGTGATCAGACTAGAGAACTTGGCTCCCTGTGACCTGATTTTGAGTTTAGGGGGCCTATCTACCAATGTGCGAGCGGACATGATACGAAGTAGCATATCGTGTACGCTGCACATTGCAGCACAACGATAAATGTCGACAGCATACGCTGTCAGCATTTATCATTGCACCAGCAGTTCTTGTGAACTGCTGGTGTAATGCCGCCCCCTGCAGATTCACGGCCAATCGGCCTCTAGCAGGGGGTGTCAATCAACCAGATCGTAATCAATCAGGTTGATTTCTGTCCCCCGCTTTAGGGCAGGCGGACAAGTTATGAAGCAGCTGTCTTTAGACCGCTGCTTCATAACTTCTTGATTTCTTCTGTTTCCGGCGAGCCTTCAGGAAACAAGGGGCCTCAAGCTCTGTACGGAGCTTGATAAATATGCCCCTAAGTGTGAACTGAGTGCACACCTTATATTGGTGTTGAGTGAAATATGCGTATTTTATGTGTATTTCTACAATACTTGTATAATTGGTTGGTTAAAGCCACAGTTAACATTTACATAAGATTAAATCAAATCTATGCACACATTTCTTGAACTAACGTTTTTATCACATAAAGTAACCTGAGGGAAGAGGTTTGTTATTGCACCCAGTGTTGTGCCAGTGAGATGGCTCCCTTGGTAAAGTGGCCAACTACAGTACATACAATACCTATTTTAAAGAGACACTAAGCACCTTGTAATTACAAGACATTGTTGTTGTGCTGCTATGGAATAACATATCAGCCAAGGCTAATTTCTTTTTAAAAACAAATTAACATATTTTTGATGCAATTGTTTTTCAATTGCCAAAATTCACCTACGATTTGCTTTATTTGGAGAAGCCAATACAGGCTTGAGTCTGCAGACAGCAAGGGTATCCATGGTCATAATGTTCATATAAAGTCAGTGAATTGTTTTGCAGTTCTTATCAGTTAAAGCCATTTAGGGAAAGATAATTAGCAGGGTATGCCTTTAGAAGTCAACAGGGTGCAAAAAGACACAATTTTCAAAGCTAAATTACACAAAGGTGGAAATATGAATCAATATATATCTCATATATTCTGCACTATGGTATAGTCCCTCAGCTGTGGGTGGGACAGACATTTACATATGTATTTAATTGGTGTATACACGATATCTTGAACAGCAAATGAGATCAGCAGGAAACGCGTGAAAACAGAAATCACAATTGCAACATCTAGAAATAGCGTTTAAGAATCACCCTTCTAAAGTGTTTATTTTTATTTCATACTCACATTTTTGTGATTCTGTTAGTTATTTCATCTTAAACAGAATTTCTATCAGCAATCACATATTTGTGATTATTTATGTTTACCATTTTGCCTTATTTTTTGCACAGGCTTTTACATTAGACATCATCTTGGATTACGTCACTTAAATAGAAACTTTTTCCAGCGTCGGATGCTCCGCGCCGGATGTCTTGAAGATGGACCCGCTCCGCGTCGGATGGATGAAGATAGAAGATGCCGTCTGGATGAAGACTTCTGCCCCTTGGATGACACTTCTGCCGGCTTGGATGAAGACTTCTGCCGGCTTCGAGGAGGACTTCTGCCCGTTTGGATGAAGACTTCTGCCGCCTGGATGAGGATGGATGTCCGGTCTTCGAAAACTGTAAGTGAATCGTCGGGGGTTAGTGTTTTTTTAAGAGTTTATTGGGTGGGTTTTATTTTTAGCTTAGGGCTTGGGCAATGTAAAAGAGCTAAATGCCTTTTCAAGGGCAATGCCCATCCAAATGCCCTTTTCAGGGCAATGGTTAGCTTAGGTTTATTTAGATAGGATTTTATTTGGGGGGCTTGGTTGTGTGGGTGGTAGGTTTTACTGTTGGGGGGTTGTCTGTATTTTGTTTTACAGGTAAAATAGCTGATTTCTTTGGGGCAATGCCCTGCAAAAGGCCCTTTTAAGGGCCATTGGCAGTTTAGTGTGGGCTAGGGTTTTTTTATTTTGGGGGGGCTTTTTTATTTTGATAGGGCTATTAGATTAGGAGTAATTCGTTTTTATTTTTTGATAATTTCGTTATTTATTTGTGTAATTTAGTGTTTATTTTTTTTTGTAATTTAGATAATTCTATTTGATTAATTTAATGTATTTCATTTATTGTAATGTTAGTTTTTAGTGTAAGGCAGGTTAGGTTTTATTTTACAGGTAACTTTGTATTTCATAACTATTTACTAACTAGTCTACCTAGTTAAAATAAATACAAACTTACCTGTGAAATAAAAATAAAACCTAAGATAGCTACAATATAACTATTAGTTATTTTGTAGCTAGCTTAGGTTTTATTTCACAGGTAAGTACGTACACTGTATTTAGTTTTAAATAGGAATTATTTAGGTAATAATTTTTTTAGATTTATTTTAATTATATTTAAGTTAGGGGGTGTTAGGGTTATGCTTAGGGTTACTTTAGGGTTAGGGTTATGCTTAGGGTTAGGGTTAGGTTTAGGGGTTAATATATTTATTTAATGTTAGTGATGTTGTAGGCCAGAGGTTTAGGGGTTAATGACTTTAGTATAGAGGCGGCGACATTGAGGGCGGCAGATTAGGGGTTAATAACTGTAATGTAGGTGGCAGAGGTGTTAAGGGAGGCAGATTAGGGGTTAATAAGTGTATTTAGGTGGCGGCAATGTTAGGGGCAGCAGATTAGGGGTTAATAACTGTATGTAGGTGGCGGCGATATCGAGAGCTGTGTTACGGAGCTTTTCTTTCCCCGATCACAGGTTTTAGGCTTTTTTTTTTTTTTGCCGGCTCTCCCCATTGGTGTCTATTGGGAAATTGTGCACAAGAACATCAAAGCAGCACTTGTATTTGGGTGAAGCATGGAGCTCAACGCCACCATATCGCCCACGCAAGCCTGCTTTTTGCAAAGCTGTAATAGCAGCGCTATGAAAAATTAGCGAGCAGCCGTAACGCCATAACTTGTAATCTAGCTGAATGTGAGAACTGTTGTTAAAATCCTTCTTTAGAAGATGAGGTAAGTTGCAGACACTTTCATCTTATGGAAATTCATTTCTTGCAGTGTTCTTCTTAATATTAGATAAAAGAAATCTCGCCAAAATGGAAAACAAAGTTTCTTTAAGGAATTAAATATCAATTAAAAAATTACTTTTAAAAGACCAGTAAATACAGTAGATTTGCATAATCAACACATGCACGATAAAAAGACAATGGAATAGCAGTTAGTCTAAACTATAAATGAGTAATAGATTTTTTTATGACAAATTTCAGTTATGTCTATTTCCACTCCCCCTCACCCCTGTATCACGTGACAGCCATCAGCCAATCACAAATGCATATACTATGTGAATTCTTGCACATGCTCAGTAGCAGCTGATGACTCAAAAAGTTGAGCACTGTCGGCTAGATTACGAGTTTTGTGTTATGAGTAGCTCGGTGCTAACTTGCAAGTTATTGTCACTACTCACCTCCCTATAGCGCTGCTATTACAGGTTTGCAAAAACCCGGCGTTTGCAGGTAATATATGAGCATTGAGCAAAATTGAGCTCCATACCGCACTCCAAAACCAGCACGGCTTTGAGTTGGTTTTACGTGCTCGTGCATAATTTCCCCATAGACATCAATGGGGAGAGCCGGCTGAAAAAAAGCCTAACACCTGCAATAAAAGGGCGTAAAGCTCTGTAACGCAGCCCCATTGATTCCTATGGGTAAAGAAAATTTATGTTTACACCTAACACCCTAACATAAACCCTGAGTCTAAACACCCCTAATCTGCTGCCGCTGACATCGTCGCCACCTACATTATATATATTAATCCCTAATCTGGTGCCCCCGACATCGCCAACACCTACATTATATTGATTAACCTGTAATCTGCCGCCCCCAATGTCGCCGCCACCTACCTACACTTATTAACCCCTAATCTGCCACCCCAATGTTGCCGCCACCTACCTACACTTATTAACCCCTAATCTGCTTCCCCCAATGTCGTCGCTACCTACCTACACCTATTAACCCCTAATCTGCTGCCCCCAATGTCGGCGCCACTATACTACAGTTATTAACCCCTAACCCTAAGTCTAACCCTAACACCCCTAACTTAAATATAATTAAAATAAATCTAAATAGAAATTACTATCATTAAATAAATAATTCCTATTTAAAACGAAATACTTAACTGTAAAATAAACCCTAAGCTAGCTACAATATAACTAATAGTTACATTGTATCTATCTTATGTTTTATTTTTATTTCACAGGTAAGTTTGTATTTTTTTTAACTAGGTAGAATAGTTAGTAAATAGTTATTAACTATTTACTAGCTACCTAGCTAAAATAAATACAAATTTACCTGTAAAATAAAACCTAACCTGTCTTACACTAACACCTAACCTTACACTACAATTAAATCAATTACATTAATTAAATACAATTAACTAAATTACAAAATAAAAACACTAAATTACACAAAATAAAAAAGAAATGATCAAATATTTAAACTAATTACACCTAATCTAATAGCCCTATCAAAATAAAAAAGCCCCCCCCCAAAAAAATACACTAGCCTAAACTAAACTACCAATAGCCCTTAAAATGGCCTTTTGCAGGGCATTGCCCCAAAGAAATCAGCTATTTTACCTGTAAAAAAAAAATATAAACACCCCCCCAACAGTAAAACCCACCACCCACACAACCAAACCCCCCAAATAAAAACCTATCTAAAAAACCTAAGCTCCCCATTGCCCTGAAAAACATAATTTATGTAAGAACTTACCTGATAAATTCATTTCTTTCATATTAGCAAGAGTCCATGAGCTAGTGACGTATGGGATATACATTCCTACCAGGAGGGGCAAAGTTTCCCAAACCTCAAAATGCCTACAAATACACCCCTCACCACACCCACAAATCAGTTTAACGAATAGCCAAGAAGTGGGGTGATAAGAAAAAAGTGCGAAAGCATAAAAAATAAGAAATTGGAATAATTGTGCTTTATACAAAAAAATCATAACCACCACAAAAAAGGGTGGGCCTCATGGACTCTTGCTAATATGAAAGAAATGAATTTATCAGGTAAGTTCTTACATAAATTATGTTTTCTTTCATGTAATTAGCAAGAGTCCATGAGCTAGTGACGTATGGGATAATGACTACCCAAGATGTGGATCTTTCCACGCAAGAGTCACTAGAGAGGGAGGGATAAAATAAAGACAGCCAATTCCTGCTGAAAATAATCCACACCCAAAATAAAGTTTAAATGAAAACATAAGCAGAAGATTCAAACTGAAACAGCTGCCTGAAGTACTTTTCTACCAAAAACTGCTTCAGAAGAAGAAAACACATCAAAATGGTAGAATTTAGTAAAAGTATGCAAAGAAGACCAAGTTGCTGCTTTGCAAATCTGATCAACCGAAGCTTCATTCCTAAACGCCCAGGAAGTAGAAACTGACCTAGTCGAATGAGCTGTAATCCTCTGAGGCGGAGTTTTACCCGACTCAACATAGGCATGATGAATTAAAGATTTCAACCAAGATGCCAAAGAAATGGCAGAAGCTTTCTGGCCTTTTCTAGAACTGGAAAAGATTACAAATAGACTAGAAGTCTTTCGGAAATTCTTAGTAGCTTCAACATAATATTTCAAAGCTCTAACAACATCCAAAGAATGCAATTATTTCTCCTTAGAATTCTTAGGATTAGGGCATAATGAAGGAACTACAATTTCTCTACTAATGTTGTTGGAATTCACAACCTTAGGTAAAAATTCAAAAGAAGTTCGCAACACTGCCTTATCCTGATGAAAAATCAGAAAAGGAGACTCACAAGAAAGAGCAGACAATTCAGAGACTCTTCTGGCAGAAGAGATGGCCAAAAGGAACAAAACTTTCCAAGAAAGTAATTTAATGTCCAATGAATGCATAGGTTCAAACGGAGGAGCTTGAAGAGCCCCCAGAACCAAATTCAAACTCCAAGGAGGAGAAATTGACTTAATGACAGGTTTTATACGAACCAAGGCTTGTACAAAACAATGAATATCAGGAAGATTAGCAATCTTTCTGTGAAAAAGAACAGAAAGAGCAGAGATTTGACCTTTCAAGGAACTTGCGGACAAACCTTTATCTAAACCATCCTGAAGAAACTGTAAAATTCTCGGAATTCTAAAAGAATGCCAGGAAAAATGATGAGAAAGACACCAAGAAATATAAGTCTTCCAGACTCTATAATATATCTCTCTAGATACAGATTTACGAGCCTGTAACATAGTATTAATCACAGAGTCAGAGAAACCTCTTTGACCAAGAATCAAGCGTTCAATCTCCATACCTTTAAATTTAAGGATTTGAGATCCTGATGGAAAAAAGGACCTTGCGACAGAAGGTCTGGTCTTAACGGAAGAGTCCACAGTTGGCAAGAGGCCATCCGGACTAGATCCGCATACCAAAACCTGTGAGGCCATGCTGGAGCTACCAGCAGAACAAACGAGCATTCCTTCAGAATCTTGGAGATTTCTCTTGGAAGAAGAACTAGAGGCGGAAAGATATAGGCAGGATGATACTTCCAAGGAAGTGATAATGCATCCACTGCCTCCGCCTGAGGATCCCGGGATCTGGACAGATACCTGGGAAGTTTCTTGTTTAGATGAGAAGCCATCAGATCTATTTCTGGAAGTTCCCACATTTGAACAATCTGAAGAAATACCTCTGGGTGAAGAGACCATTCGCCCGGATGCAACGTTTGGCGACTGAGATAATCCGCTTCCCAATTGTCTATTCCTGGAATATGAACCGCAGAGATTAGACAGGAGCTGGATTCCGCCCAAACCAGAATTCGAGATACTTCTTTCAAAGCCAGAGGACTGTGAGTCCCTCCTTGATGATTGATGTATGCCACAGTTGTGACATTGTCTGTCTGAAAACAAATGAACGATTCTCTCTTCAGAAGAGGCCAAGACTGAAGAGCTCTGAAAATTGCACGGAGTTCCAAAATATTGATCGGTAATCTCACCTCCTGAGATTCCTAAACCCCTTGTGCTATCAGAGACCCCCACGCAGCTCCCCAACCTGTAAGACTTGCATCTGTTGAAATTACAGTCCAGGTCGGAAGAACAAAAGAAGCCCCCTGAACTAAACGATGGTGATCTGTCCACCACATCAGAGAGTGTCGTACAATTGGTTTTAAAGATATTAATTGAGATATCTTTGTGTAATCTCTGCACCATTGGTTCAGCATACAGAACTGAAGAGGTCGCATGTGAAAACGAGCAAAGGGGATCGCGTCCGATGCAGCAGTCATAAGACCTAGAATTTCCATGCATAAGGCTACCGAAGGGAATGATTGTGACTGAAGGTTTCGACAAGCTGAAATCAATTTTAGACGTCTCTTGTCTGTCAAAGACAGAGTCATGGACACTGAATCTATCTGGAAACCCAAAAAGGTTACCCTTGTCTGAGGAATCAATGAACTTTTTAGTGAACTGATCCTCCAACCATGATTTTGAAGAAACAGCAAAAGTCGATTTGTATGAAATTCTGCTAAATGTGAAGACTGAGCAAGTACCAAGATATCGTCCAAATAAGGAAATACCACAATACCCTGTTCTCTGATTACAGATAGAAGGGCACCGAGAACCTTTGTAAAAATTCTTGGAGCTGTTGCTAGGCCAAACGGCAGAGCCACAAACTGGTAATGCTTGTCTAGGAAAGAGAATCTCAGAAACTGATAGTGAGCTGGATGAATCGGAATATGCAGATATGCATCCTGTAAATCTATTGTAGACATATAATGCCCTTGCTGAACAAAAGGCAGGATAGTCCTTACAGTTACCATTTTGAATGTTGGTATCCTTACATAACGGTTCAATATTTTTAGATCCAGAACTGGTCTGAAGGAATTCTCCTTCTTTGGTACAATGAAGAGATTCGAATAAAACCCCAGCCCCTGTTCCAGAACTGGAACTGGCATAATTACTCCAGCCAACTCTAGATCTGAAACACATTTCAGAAATGCTTGAGCTTTCGCTGGGTTTACTGGGACACGGGAAAGAAAGAATCTCTTTGCAGGAGGTCTTATCTTGAAACCAATTCTGTACCCTTCTGAAATAATGTTCTGAATCCAAAGATTGTGAACAGAATTGATCCAAATTTCTTTGAAAAAACGTAATCTGCCCCCTACCAGCTGAGCTGGGATGAGGGCCGCACCTTCATGTGGACTTAGAAGCTGGCTTTGTTTTTCTAGAAGGCTTGGATTTATTCCAGAATGGAGATGGTTTCCAAACTGAAACTGCTCCTGAGGATGAAGGATCAGGCTTTTGTTCTTTGTTGAAACGAAAGGAACGAAAACGATTATTAGCCCTGTTTTTACCCTTAGATTTTTTATCCTGTGGTAAAAAAGTTCCTTTCCCACCAGTAACAGTTGAGATAATAGAATCCAACTGAGAACCAAATAATTTATTACCCTGGAAAGAAAGGGAAAGTAGAGTCGATTTAGAAGACATATCAGCATTCCAAGTTTTAAGCCATAAAGCTCTTCTAGCTAAAATAGCTAGAGACATAAACCTGACATCAACTCTGATAATATCAAAAATGGCATCACAGATAAAATTATTAGCATGTTGAAGAAGAATAATAATGTTATGAGAATCATGATGTGTTACTTGTTGCGCTAAAGTTTCCAACCAAAAAGTTGAAGCTGCAGCAACATCCGCCAAAGATATATCAGGTCTAAGAAGATTACCTGAACACAAATAAGCTTTTCTTAGAAAGGATTCAATTTTCCTATCTAAAGGATCCTTAAAGGAAGTACCATCTGCCATAGGAATAGTAGTACGTTTAGCAAGGGTAGAGATAGCCCCATCAACTTTAGGGATTTTGTCCCAAAACTCTAATCTGTCAGACGGCACAGGATATAATTGCTTAAAACGTTTAGAAGGAGTAAATGAATTACCCAATTTATTCCATTCCCTGGAAATTACTTCAGAAATAGCACCAGGAACAGGAAAAACTTCTGGAATAACTACCGGAGATTTAAAGACCTTGTCTAAACGTTTAGATTTAGTATCAAGAGGACCAGAATCCTCAATTTCTAATGCAATTAGGACTTCTTTAAGTAAAGAACGAATAAATTCCATTTTAAATAAATATGAAGATTTATCAGCATCAACCTCTGAAACAGAATCCTCTGAACCAGAAGAATCAATAGAATCAGAATGATGATGTTCATTTAAAAATTCATCTGGATAAAGAGAAGTTTTAAAAGACTTTTTATGTTTACTAGAAGGAGGAATAACAGACATAGCCTTCTTAATAGATTCAGAAACAAAATCTCTTATGTTATCAGGAACACTCTGAACATTAGATGTTGATGGAACTGCAACAGGTAATGGTATTTTACTAAAGGAAATATTTTCTGCATTAACAAGTTTGTCATGACATTTAATACAAACAACAGCTGGAGGAACAGCTACCAAAAGTTTACAGCAGATACACTTAGCTTTGGTAGTTCCAGCACCAGGCAGCGATTTTCCTGAAGTATCTTCTGGCTCAGATGCAACATGAGACATCTTGCAATATGTAAGAGAAAAAACAACATATAAAGCAAAATTGATCAAATTCCTTAAATGACAGTTTCAGGAATGGGAAAAAATGCCAAAGAACAAGCTTCTAGCAACCAGAAGCAATGAAAAATGAGACTTAAATAATGTGGAGACAAAAGCGACGCCCATATTTTTTTAGCGCCAAATAAGACGCCCACATTATTTGGCGCCTAAATGCTTTTGGCGCCAAAAATGATGCCACATCCGGAACGCCGACATTTTTGGCGCAAAAGAACGTCAAAAAATGACGCAACTTCCGGCGACACGTATGACGCCGGAAACAGAAAAGATTTTTTGCGCCAAAAAAGTCTGGCCAAGAATGACGCAATAAAATGAAGCATTTTCAGCCCCCAGGGAAAAAGTCAAATTTTTTAAGGTAAGAAAAAATTATTGATTCAAATGCATCATCCCAAATATGAAACTGACTGTCTGAAAATAAGGAATGTTGAACATCCTGAGTCAAGGCAAATAAATGTTTTAATACATATATTTAGAACTTTATAAAAAAAAAGCGCCCAACCATAGCTTAGAGTGTCACAGAAAATAAGACTTACTTACCCCAGGACACTCGTCTACATGTTGTAGAAAGCCAAACCAGTACTGAAACGAAAATCAGCAGAGGTAATGGTATATATATAAGAGTATATCGTCGATCTGAAAAGGGAGGTAAGAGATGAATCTCTACGACCGATAACAGAGAACCTATGAAATAGACCCCGTAGAAGGAGATCATTGCATTAAAATAGGCAATACTCTCCTCACATCCCTCTGACATTCACTGCACGCTGAGAGGAAAACCGGGCTCCAACCTGTTGCGGAGCGCATATCAACGTAGAATCTAGCACAAACTTACTTCACCACCTCCATAGGAGGCAAAGTTTGTAAAAACTGATTTGTGGGTGTGGTGAGGGGTGTATTTGTAGGCATTTTGAGGTTTGGGAAACTTTGCCCCTCCTGGTAGGAATGTATATCCCATACGTCACTAGCTCATGGACTCTTGCTAATTACATGAAAGAAAGGGCATTTGGATGGACATTGCCCTTAAAAGGGCATTTAGCTCTTTTTCAGCCCAAAACCTAAGCTAAAAATAAAACCCACCCAATAAACCTTTAAAAAAAACTAACACTAACCCCCGAAGATCCACCTACAGTTTTTGAAGACCCGATATCCATCCTCAACGAAGCGGCAGAAGTCCTCAGCGAAGCCGGCAGAAGTCTTCATCCAAGCGGGCCGAAGTCTTCATCCAAGCTGGCAGAAGTCTTCATCCAGACGGCATCTTCTATCTTCATCCATCCCCATCTTCAAGACATCCGGCGCGGAGCATCCTCTTCTTCCGACGGCTAACAAAGAATGAAGATTCCTTTAAGGGACGTCATCCAAGATGGCGTCCCTTGAATTTTGTTTGGCTGTTAGAATTCTATCAGCCAATCGGAATTAAAGGTGAAAAATTCATATTGGCTGATGCAATCAGCCAATAGGATTGAGCTTGCATTCTATTGGCTGATTGGAACAGCTAATAGAATGCAAGCTCAATCCTATTGGCTGATTGGCGGCGATGTCGGGAGCGGCAGATTAGGGGTTAATAATTTTATTTTAGTGTTTGCGATGCGGGAGGGCCTCGGTTTAGGGGTTAATAGGTAGTTTATGGGTGTTAGTGTACTTTTTAGTACTTTAGTTATGAGTTTTATGCTACAGCTTTGTAGTGTAAAACTCATAACTATTGACTTTAGAATGCGTTAAGAATCTTGGCCTAAAAAAAAAGTTTGTAATACCGGCGCTATGGAAGTCCCATTGAAAATAGACTATACACAAATTGCGTAAGTTGATTTGCGGGAAGGCCAAAAAAGTGTGCGGGACAGCTGTACCTACAAGACTCGTAATAGCAGCGGTAGTAAAAAAGCAGCGTTATGAGGCTTAACGCTGCTTTTTTACTCATAACACAAGACTCGTAATCTAGCCGCAAGTTACCAAAAAAAACAAACACTAAATTACGAAAAATAACAAACCAAAATATCAAAAATAAAAAAAAATACACCTAATCTTATAGGCCTATCAAAATAAAAAAGCCCACCCAAAATAAAAAATAAACCTAGCCTACAATAAACTATCAATGGCCCTTAAAAGGAGATATCAGCTCTTTTACCTGTAAAAAAAAATACAAACAACCCCCCAACAATTAGTAATAATTTAAAGTTAAGGGGTTGTTAGGTTTAGGGGTTAATAGCTTAATTTAGTTTTTGGCGATGTGGGGGGCTGACGGTTTAGGGGTTAATAGGTTTAGTTAGTGGTGGTGTTGTGGGAGGCCAGAGGATTAGGGGTTAATAAGTTTGTTTAGGTTGCGGCGGGGTCGTGGAGCGGCGAAATAGGGGTTAATAACTTTATTTATGTTGCAGCTGTGTCGGGGAGCGGCGGAATAGGGGTTTATAACATTATGTAGGTGGCGACGATGTCGGGGGCGGCAAATTAGGGGTGTTTAGACTCGGGGTATATGTTAGGGTGTTAGGTGTAAACGTAACTTGTTTTCTATCATAGAAATCAATGGGGTATATTTAATTGTCTTGCAGCATCGAACATAAGCTTTCGGTGCTTTCAGACTCCCATTGATTTCTATGGCTTCCGAAGCCTCATATAGCCATGAGCGTACCTGTTCAAAGTTTAATAACTGGGAAAAAGTGTTAAATAGAGCCGAATGTGTTTTCGGAACATCTGTAATGACGTAAGCATCGATCTGTGTCGGATTGAGACCGGCGGATCGTATGTTATGTCACAAATTTCAACTTTTGCCGGTCTTGAGGCTTTCATCACTAGGTCGGATCAATCTCGCAACAATTACGATGCAGAATGTTGGCGTATTTGCGGTTGACACTTTGATAGATAGGCCTCACTGTGTCAATCTGGTTCTTCTATAGGTAATGTTATACTCAACAGTACCAGACTTTAAACTGTTTATGAATAGTTAACATTTTAGTATTTGACCATGGGGTTAAATTGATTGGTTCTCTGTTGATTTAACCACATAGGAGTGTGACATTATAGCATTAGCCTGTTTGTATGTACAGTTATAATCATCCTATTTTTTATTTTTTTTATTATAATTTTTATTGAAATTTCTGCATCACATTCCATAGAAGAAAAATATGAATTTCAGTAGGTATTCAATGCAGAACTTATACAGTATGAACCATAAAACAATTAACACTACAATGGTAGATAACAGTAAATAACAATAACAATGTTCCACAAATTGCTTTCATCTTTTTTTTTCCCCTTGACTTATTTATAAAGAATGGTTTTAACCCATTGCCACTGACACCCAAACCCATTGCCACTGACACCCAATCAATCCTCGTAGACATTACCTTCTCACTCCATCTAGTCTCATCCTTCCCATAGTCTAGATATTAGTAATGAACGATTCCCACATGACCTTCATTTGTATAAAAACATCTCTCCTACCATTCCTCATGTATGCATATTCTTCTAATGATAGAATGAATTGAAATTGGGCATTCCAAGTGGCCATGTTTAGGGTTACCTGAGACTTCCAGTTTTTTGCTATTAATTTTTTAAGGATATTTTTGGCAATAAAAATAATTTTTTTCTTATGTACTGAAATTTTATTAGGTAAGGCATTTAATAACCAAATTCTAGGGTCTGGTTCTAAATTCAGATCTGTCAGTGTGTTTGTCGCTTTAACTATAGCTAGCTAACCATAATGGTTGTAGCAACCCGCAGGACCACCAAATATGAAACATAGACCCCTGTTCCCTCCCACATCGCCAGCACTTGTGAGAGGCCGATGGAAACAATTTATGAATCTTAACCGGGGTGAGGTACCATCGTTGTAATATTTTAATGTTTAACTCTGTAAGGCAGCTAGATACGGAGACTTTGGTGACATTGGTGAATAGTTTAGCAATATCGTTTACCGACAGTTCGGTATCTAGCTCATCGTTCCACCTATTTATATAGTAAGGGGTATAACCCACTGGTGGCTTTTGCAGCAACGCGTATGTCAGTGAGAGGGTCCTTACCGCAGGGGACTCTGAGCGACATAAGGTCTCAAAGAGAGTGAGAGGTCTGACTAGGTTACGTCTGTCTCTGTGTTTAAATATATAGGAGTGACACTGCTGGAGAACAAACCAACTGCTAAAGACAGCTAGTCCCCTCTCCACCAACTCCCCCCATCAAATAGTCTCCTCTCATCGCCCAAATGCACTGCCCACAAGGTCCTAAGTGGATGTTCCAGTTGTTTAATTTTTTGTAGGAGGCCTAAAGGTAATTCGGTATTTTCCGTAAGGGGAGTAAGCGTGGAGAACTGTGAGGATATATGTGGATGCTCTCCAAGTATCTCCTTCCACACTGTTAGGGTCTCTGTCAATATGATGTTCTGCCTGAAATCTGTATTCAGTTGTGGGGCTGACTGCCAACAAATCGTGCCTAAGTGTGATTTCTCTGCTATATCGTGTTCTAATGCTACCCACTTTTTACTCTGATAGTTCTTAAACCAGGCTACAATCCTCTGCAAGAAGATAGCCTGTCTATATTTAGTCAAGTTAGGGACCCCCAGCCCTCCCTCACCGACCGGTAGGCACATTAATTTCCTATTAATTCTTGCTTTCTTTCTATCCCATATGTAGTAAAAAATGTTGTTCTGTAGGGACACCAAGAAGCCCCTAGTTAGAGGGATTGGAAGGGTCTGCAGTATATAAAACACCCTAGGTAATACATTCATTTTAACCGAGTTTATACGGCCAAGCCATGAAACCCTTTTGGACCTCCAGGAGGAAAGGTTTGCTACAATATTTCTCTGTAATGTGACATAGTTGGCCCTGAACATCTCCTGAACAGATGGCGCGAGAAATATACCAAAATATTTCAGAGTCTTTGTTTGAATTTGAAAAGGGCATTTTTGTCTCCTGAGATAGTCTGCATCACATTGTAGCGTGAGCATCTCCGACTTAGATTTGTTAATAAGGAAATTTAAGGCCCGAAAAAAATATCAAATTCAGCTAACAATCGGGGAATCGAGGACACGGGGTCTGTCATAAAAAACAAAATATCATCTGCATATAATAATAGTTTATGTGTGTTGTGGCGTATTTGAACTCCCGGAATTTCTACCCTATCCCTGATAGTAATCGCCAAGGTCTCTATGATGCAGGCAAACAAAAGAGGGGACAGGAGACACCCCTGTCTAGTACCATTATATATCCGGAATGGGGCTGACAATAAGCCATTAACTCTGATTTTAGCTACTGGGCAGCTATAAAGGGCCATAATCTTGGAGATGAAATGTGACCCCATCCCAAATCTTTCCAGCGTGGATCTCATCTCAAGTGCCAACAGACGCGGTCAAATGCTTTTTCCGCGTCCGTTGACACCACTGCTGATGGCGCGTTACTCTGAGTGAGAAAATTTAGTATGTGCACAGATCTAACTGTGTTGTCGCGTGCCTCCCTATTCTGTATGAAACCAACCTGGTCCCCATTTATAATATCTGGTAATACGGGAGATAACCTATTCGCTAACAATTTCACATACATTTTGAGATCCGAATTAAGGAGAGAAATTGGCCTAAAGTTTTCCACACAATCCGGATTTTTCCCAGGTTTAGGTAACACCACTATATGCGCTTCTAATGCTGTGGGTGAAAAAGGGTTGGTTTCTGATATCTTATTAAACAGCTTCAATAAATGTGGGGTAAGTATTGTTTTGTATGTCATATAATAACTATTAGTATATCCATCTGGGCCTGGTGCTTAACCATTGGGTAGATTCTTAATAACTTTTAAGATCTCCGAATGCTCAAAGGGCTTACTCAGAACCTCTTGTTGTTACAAGCTAATTTGTGGGAAGTTGATGCTATCTAGATAATTGTCTATTAGAGTAGTTTTAGTTTCCTGTTCCCCAGGGGTGCCACTATGTTCTGAGTTTAAATTATATAGGTTTTTATATTAGTCCCTGTCCCTGAATGCCTTTGCAATATCTTGAGAGGTATGCACCTTTTTACCTCCCCCACTATTGTTAATAGGCAGAATACATTTTTTATTAGCACTCCTCTTCAATTTTCTTGCAAAAAGGGAGCTACTTTTGTTATCATTCTCAAAATACAACTGCTGCAATTTAAGAGCTTGTTTTTTTTACATTCCGCATGGAGCATTTCATTAATCTGTGTTTTACAGTCAGCAATAGTCTGAGAGACTACTATGTTATTGGGGTCTAGTTTACGTTGCATCTCTAAGTCATTAAGATCATTGAGTCTTTTTTCCATTACGTTTCTAGCTTGTTTATCTCGATGTGATCTAATACTAATCATCTCTCCTCTAATGACCACCTTATGTGCCTCCCACACCAGGTCACTGTCAGAGTCTGGGTCGTCATTAAAAAGAAAATATTCCTCTATAGATTTACCGATCCTCTCATGTATGACCATATCAGACAACAGAGTGTCGTCCATTCTCGATATATATTGTTTTATAGGGGTATGTGGCCAATCCAACGAACAGGTGACCATCGCATGATCGGACCAGGTGTTAGGGTTGATCTCTATTTTAGTCACTCTAGCTAGGTTAGTAACATCCAACATGAAGTAGTCAAGTCTGGAGTGTCTACGGTGTGGATTTGAGTAAAAAGTGTACTCTCTATGTTCCTGATGTATAATTCTCCATGCATCGTGTAGTGTGAGATCTTTAAAACTTTGTTTCACTGAATTAACAACTTTGTGAGGGGTAGAGGACAAACTGTTAGAATTATCTAGACCTGGATTAATAGTTAGATTGAAATCTCCCCCCATGATAACAACACCTTTGGTCAATTCCAGGGATATATTGGTGAGGTGCTTAAAAAATACATCTTGTTTTAAGTTGGGAGCATATACGTTAATTAAGGTAACTATAGTATTAACCAGTTTTCCACCCACAATGAGAAATCTTCCTGTTTTATCTGTTTTTGACCTTCCTATCCTTTTAATAAATGGACCCCATAAAATTATTGTGCCAAAACTATCTCACCATCTATAAATGAGCTAACAGCGCTATTAAAAATCAAGTATTGTCTGGATCTGCTATTAAAAAAAGTATGTGGAAGTGTCTCAGCCACGTAAATCCACCCCTACACATGTTCCCCATCTGCTTTTTGGAGAACTCCATAGTATGCAATAAGGGAACTAGAGGCAAGTCAGTAGCAGACATTGAACATAATATCTACATTTGTTTTATGGCGCTAATCTTCCATCGGAGTACCCAGAAACAGCAAACACATATAACTATAGCATAAAAGTAGGAAATATACAAAATAAAATAATCAAAAAAATATTTTTCAGTGAAATATTTGATTATAATAACACTAACTGTCATGGTTTTCACAAAAATATGTAACATTTTATATAGTTTTTACACAAAGCTAAAGCTTTTAACATTGATTTAATGCATGGTGTGAAACATATTTCATGCAATAACTATGCAGCATGTAGGAGGGCCAGGATTTTGAATTCCATGGAACACATTCCAGACTCTCAGGTCAGTGGAAAAACTACAGTTTCAGATATGAATTATAGGAAAAGCAGGCAAAATAAATCATTAAAGTGTACTGCAATTTTTTTTACATTATGCACTATCAAACATTTTATTCAGAATTAAAATCTGAGTTCAATGTCCCTTAAAAATACATATATGTTTCTGGGCTGGTAATAGTGAGCACACATGTGAGATATATATATATATATATATATATATATATATATATTTACACTTTAGCTCTGTCATATATAGGAGCGTGGGAGCAATAGAAGATGTTTATGAAGTACAAGCAAAATGAAGAGGTTGATTTTTGCGCACATGCTGAGAAGTGTATGTTGGCAGTATACTTATGCCATTGCAGAACATTTCAGGGGCTGACCTTTGAGCAGTTCGAATGCTACAGTTCATGATATACTCCAACTTTATATATACTGGTTTAATTATGTCTCATTAGATAAGACAACTAAGCATAATACTTTGTAATGCATGTCTAAACATCTAAGTTAAATGTTCCAGAAATGAATTTCAAAGCTTTCCTGAATTTTCATCATAAAATGTTTTTGTTGTTTTTTTGTTTGTTTGTTTTTATCTCTTTATTCAATAACTTTATTTTAGCAGACATTTCTAACCAACAATTAAGATAATGTGCAATACAAAAGTATACAGTCAATGTAAGGAAAACAGTTTGTTTTTGTTTTTTAGTTCTCCGACAATTTATAATGCCAGTACTAAGTAATTAAACGTGTTTTTGCAAAAGTTTTTTGGGTATTATTAGTACAAACCACCTTTAAAAATTAGATAGGTTGTTTAAAATGGCTGAGCACACAAATTAAAATGTTAGATAATGCAGACAATTCTTTATTAATGTAAAATGCTTTTGTTATATGTGATAATGTTATAAATGCTGTATAAAATGCCATCTTTCTGTTTGAAAAAGAGAGTCATTTTTTTCTGCACGTTACTTGCTCGCTATTAGCCATCAGTCTGATTTAATTAGCTCATTGTTCGAAGCACAGTATTGATGAGCAGTGGCAAACCAATTAGCAAAGATCTGTTTCAGTAACTAACCTTCAAATCATCTCAATTAGCATAGAAGAGCAGTAATGCGTTGTCACGTGACGCTGGGAACACTAGTACCAGTTGCAGCGCATTAATCACCAGTTAGTAACATCAATAAACCTGAGTAGATAGTGATGGAGTGACTACACAGCATAGAGATTTTAGGTTCTGTTCATTTTTTTTTCACAACACCTTGTTGAATAATAGATTACTATTTAATCAGTTTAATTCTTTTTACGATGATTTACCATTAGCATATAATTTCCTTCTGTTTAACGTATTTGTTTTTAAAGGGGCATGAAAGGCAAAATAATATGTTGATAGTTCAGATAGAGCATGTCATTTACTCCTATTGTCATTTTTTCTTCATTCTCCTGGGCAGCACTTGCTAACATCAGGTGAGCCAATGATACAAGGCTAATATGTGCAGTCACCAATTACCAGCTAGTACCCAGTAGTGCACTGATGCTCCTGACCCAAAGCAAATTTAATAATAGAGGTAAAGTTGTTTACAATTGTGTAATTTATTGGAATTATGAAAGTTTAGTGTTGCCTGTGCACATAATCACCATTTTTTATCAATCCGCTGCATTTTAGAGGGATATAAAAACATAATTTATGTAAGAACTTACCTGATAAATTCATTTCTTTCATATTGGCAAGAGTCCATGAGCTAGTGACATATGGGATATACAATCCTACCAGGAGGGGCAAAGTTTCCCAAACCTCAAAATGCCTATAAATACACCCCTCACCACACCCACAATTCAGTTTAACGAATAGCCAAGCAGTGGGGTGATAAAGAATGGAGTAGAAAGCATCAACAAAGGAAATTTGGAAATAATTGTGCTTTATACAAAAAAATCATAACCACCATAAAAAGGGTGGGCCTCATGGACTCTTGCCAATATGAAAGAAATGAATTTATCAGGTAAGTTCTTACATAAATTATGTTTTCTTTCATGTAATTGGCAAGAGTCCATGAGCTAGTGACATATGGGATAACAATACCCAAGATGTGGAGTCTTCCACTCAAGAGTCACACTCACTAGAGAGGGAGGGACTAAAACAAAAACAGCCATATTCCGCTGAGAAAATAATCCACAACCCAAAAATAAGTTTATTTTCACTTTTGAAAGAAAAAAACTTAAATCAAAAAGCAGAAGAATCAAACTGAAACAGCTGCCTGAAGAACTTTTCTACCAAAAACTGCTTCCGAAGAAGCAAATACATCAAAATGGTAGAATTTACCAAATGTATGCAAAGAGGACCAAGTGGCTGCTTTGCAAATCTGATCAACTGAAGCTTCATTCTTAAAAGCCCATGAAGTAGAGACTGATCTAGTAGAATGAGCTGTAATTCTCTGAGGCGGGGTTTGACCCGACTCCAAATAAGCTTGATGAATCAAAAGTTTCAACCAAGAAGCCAAGGAAACAGCAGAAGCTTTCTGACCTTTCCTAGGACCAGAAAATAAAACAAATAGACTAGAAGTCTTCCTGAAATTTTTAGTAGCTTCCACATAATATTTCAAAGCTCTTACCACATCCAAAGAATGTAAGGATCTCTCCAAAGAATTCTTAGGATTAGGACATAAAGAAGGGACAACAATTTCTCTACTAATGTTGTTAGAATTCACAACCTTAGGTAAAAATTGAAAAGAAGTCCGCAAAACTGCCTTATCCTGATGAAAAATCAGAAAAGGAGACTCACAAGAAAGAGCAGATAGCTCAGAAACTCTTCTAGCAGAAGAGATAGCCAAAAGGAACAATACTTTCCAGGAAAGTAGTTTAATGTCCAAAGAATGCATAGGTTCAAAAGGAGGAGCCTGTAAAGCCCTCAGAACCAAATTAAGACTCCAAGGAGGAGAAATTGACTTAATGACAGGCTTAATACGAACTAAAGCCTGTACAAAACAGTGTATATCAGGAATTATAGCAATTTTTCTGTGAAATTAAACAGAAAGAGCGGAGATTTGTCCTTTCAAGGAACTTGCAGACAAACCCTTATCCAGACCATCCTGAAGAAACTGCAAAATTCTAGGAATTCTAAAAGAATGCCAGGAGAATTTATGAGAAGAACACCATGAAATGTAAGCCTTCCAAACTCTATAATAAATCTTCCTAGAGACAGATTTACGAGCTTGTAACATAGTATTAATTACTGAATCAGAGAAACCTCTATGACTTAGAACTAAGCGTTCAATTTCCATACCTTCAAATTTAATGATTTGAGATCCTGATGGAAAAACGGACCTTGAGATAGTAGGTCAGGCCGTAACGGAAGTGGCCAAGGCGGGCAACTGGACATCCAAACCAGATCCGCATACCAAAACCTGTGTGGCCATGCTGGAGCCACCAGCAACACAAAAGACTGTTCCATGATGATTTTGGAAATCACTCTTGGAAGGAGAACTAGAGGCGGGAAGATGTAAGCAGGTTGATAACACCAAGGAAGTGTCAGCGCATCCACTGCTTCCGCCTGAACATCCCTGGACCTGGACAGGTATCTGGGAAGTTTCTTGTTTAGATGAGAGGCCATGAGATCTATCTCTGGAAGCCCCCACATCTGAACAATCTGAGAAAACACATCTGGATGGAGAGACCACTCCCCTGGATGTAAAGTCTGGCGGCTGAGATAATCCGCCTCCCAATTGTCTACACCTGGGATATGCACCGCAGAGATTAGACAGGAGCTGGATTCCACCCAAGCAAGTATCCGAGATACTTCTTTCATAGCTTGGGGACTGTGAGTCCCACCCTGATGATTGACATAAGCCACAGTTGTGATATTGTCTGTCTGAAAACAAATGAACGGTTCTCTCTTTAGTAGAGGCCAGAACTGAAGAGCCCTGAAAATTGCACGGAGTTCTAAAATATTTATTGGTAATCTCGCCTCTTGAGATTTCCAAACCCCTTGTGCTGTCAGAGACCCCCAAACGGCTCCCCAACCTGAAAGACTCGCATCTGTTGTGATCACAGTCCAGGTTGGGCGAACAAAAGAAGCCCCTTGAACCAAACGATGGGGATCTATCTACCATGTCAGAGAGTGTCGTACATTGGGATTCAAGGATATTAATTGTGATATCTTTGTATAATCCCTGCACCATTGATTCAGCATACAAAGCTGTAGAGGTCTCATGTGAAAAGGAGCAAAGGGATTGCGTCCGATGCTGCAGTCATGAGACCTAAAACTTCCATGCACATAGCCACTGAAGGGAATGACTGAGACTGAAGGCGCCGGCAGGCTGCAACCAATTTTAAAGTCTCTTGTCTGTTAGAGACAGAGTCATGGACACTGAATCTATCTGGAAACCTAAAAAGGTGACCCTTGTCTGAGGAATCAAGAAACTCTTTGGTAAATTGATCCTCCAAAGATGTTTCCAAAGAAACAACACTAGTTGATTCGTGTGAGATTCTGCAGTATGTAAAGACTGAGCTAGTACCAAGATATCGTCTAAATAAGGAAACACCGCAATACCCTGTTCTCTGATTACAGATAGTAGGGCACCCAGAACCTTTGAAAAGATTCTTGGAGCTGTTGCTAGGCCAAATGGAAGAGCAACAAATTGGTAATGGTTGTCTAGAAAAGAGAATCTCAGAAACTGATAGTGTTCTGGATGATTCGGAATATGAAGGTATGCATCCTGCAAGTCTATTGTGGACATATAATGTCTGTCCTTGCTGAACAAAAGGCAGAATAGTCCTTATAGTCACCATCTTGAAAGTTGGTACTCTTACATAACGATTCAAAATTTTCAGATCCAGAACTGGTCTGAACAAATTTTCTTTCTTTGGTACAATGAATAGGTTTGAATAAAACCCCAAACCTTGTTCCTGAAGAGGAACTGGCATGATTACCCCAGAAGACTCCAGATCTGAAACACACTTCAGAAAAGCCTGAGCTTTTACTGGATTTACAGGAATGCGTGAGAGAAAAAAATCTTCTCACAGGAGGTCTTACTTTGAATCCTATTCGATACCCTTGAGAGACAATGCTCTGAATCCAATGATTTTGGACAGATTTTATCCAAAAATCCTTGAAAAACCTTAATCTGCCCCCTACCAGCTGAGCTGGAATGAGGGCCGCACCTTCATGCGGATTTAGGGGCAGACTTTGGTTTCCTAAATGGCTTGGATTTATTCCAATTTGAGGAAGGCTTCCAACTGGAAGCAGATTCCTTGGGAGGAGGATTGAGTTTTTGTTCCTTATTCTGACGAAAGGAACGAAAACAGTTAGAAACCTTAGATTTACCCTTAGGTTTTTTATCCTGAGGCAAAAAAAACTCCTTTTCCTCCAGTGATAGTTGAAATAATAGAATCCAACTGAGAACCAAATAAATTATTACCTTGGAAAGAAAGAGATAGTAATCTAGATTTAGATGTCATATCAGCATTCCAAGATTTAAGCCACAAAGCTCTTCTAGCTAATACAGCTAAAGACATGGATCTAACATCAATTTTGATAATATCAAAAATGGCATCACAAATAAAATGATTAGCATGTTGCAGTAAGCGAACAATGCTAGATACGTCAGAATCCAATTCATGTTGCGCTACGTTTTCCAACCAGAAAGTTGATGCAGCCGCAACATCATCCAAAGAAATAGCAGGTCTGAGAAGATGACCTGAATATAAATAGGCCTTCCTTAGATAAGATTCAAGCTTCCTATCTAAAGGATCCTTAAAGGAAGTGCTATCTTCCATAGGAATAGTGGTACGTTTAGCAAGAGTAGAAATAGCCCCATCAACTTTGGGGATCTTTTCCCAAAACTCTATAGATTTTGCTGGTAAAGGATACAATCTTTTAAACCTTGAAGAAGGAACAAAGGAAGTACCTGGCTTATTCCATTCCCTAGAAATCATATCAGAAATAGCCTCAGGAATGGGAAAAACACCTGGGGAAACCACAGGAGGTTTAAAAACAGCATTTAAACGTTTATTAGATTGAACGTCAATAGGACTGGTTACCTCAATATTCAAAGTAATTAACACTTCTTTTAATAAAGAACGCATATACTCTATTTTAAATAAATAAGTAGATTTGTCAGTGTCAATATCTGAGGAAGGATCTTCTGTTTCAGATAGATCCTCAGCAGAAGAGGATGAATTATTATGTTGTTGGTCATTTGAAATTTCATCAGCTAAATGAGAAGTTTTAAAAGACCTATTACGTTTATTAGAAGGTGGAAATGCAGACAAAGCCTTCATAATAGATTCAGAAACAAATTCTTTAAAATTTACAGGTATATCATGCACATTAGAAGTTGAAGGAACTGCAACTGGCAATGTACTATTACTGATAGAAACACTATCTGCATGTAAAAGTTTATCATGACAACTATTACAAATGACATTCGGTGGAATAATTTCTACAATTTTGCAACAAATGCACTTAGCTTTGGTAGAACCGATGTCAGGCAGCAATGTTCCAGCAGAAACTTCAGAGACAGGATCGGATTGGGACATCTTGCTCAATGTAAAAGAAAAAAACAACATATAAAGCAAAATTATCTATTTCCTTAAATGACAGTTTCAGGAATGGGAAAAAATGCAAAAGCATCGGCCTCTTGATAGAGAAGAAAGCAGGAGGCAAACATGAATGGGGTATTGAAATAATGAAAAAAATTTGGCGCCAAGTATGACGCACAACGTATCGCAAACTTTTTTATTTTTTAAAATAACCGGAAATGACACACTTGCGTCACTATTGACGCAGCCGTGTGAAAGGTCTCGACGTCACGTATGACGCCGGAAATGACGAAGTTGCGTCAAAAAACGTAATTTCCCGCGCCAAAAAATTTGCGCCAAAAATGACGCAATAAAGTCTAACATTTGACGCACCTGCGGGCCTAATACCCGCAAAAGTAGTCAAAATTGAAAAAGACTAAACCCCAGGTAAGAAACAAATTTCTTAAAGTGTTTATATTCCCAAATATGAAACTGACAGTCTGCAGAAGGAAATACATGAACCTGACTCATGGCAAATATAAGTACAATACATATATTTAGAACTTTATATAATTTGCATAAAGTGCCAAACCATAGCTGAGAGTGTCTTAAGTAATAAAAACATACTTACCAAAAAGACACCCATCCACATATGGCAAATAGCCAAACCAGTACTAAAACAGTTCTTTAGTAGAGGTAATGGTAAATTTGAGAGTATATCGTCGATCTGAAAAGGGAGGTAGGAGATGAATCTCTACAAATGATAACAGAGAACCCATAAAAAAGACCCCCGTTAGGGAAATCATCGTATTCAATAGGTGATACTCCCTTCACGTCCCTCTGACATTCGCTGTACTCTGAGAGGAATCGGGCTTCAACAATACTGAGAAGCGCATATCAACGTAGAAATCTTAGCACAAACTTACTTCACCACCTCCATAGGAGGCAAAGTTTGTAAAACTGAATTGTGGGTGTGGTGAGGGGTGTATTTATAGGCATTTTGAAATTTGGGAAACTTTGCCCCTCCTGGTAGGATTGTATATCCCATATGTCACTAGCTCATGGACTCTTGCCAATTACATGAAAGAAATCCTCATTTCAAAGCATTGACAGCTTTTTTTTTTTTTTTAAAGAAAGGGGTTCTCCCTCCATATGAATCCCCAACACAACTAGTAATAAAGAAGTACTTCTGTTATTTCCTCTTTGTGTGTGACATACTACTACTAGGGAAATGGAATAATTTCCCCACTTCTTTCTTTTAAAAGAATGACTCTTTTTTGTATGTTCAATTGATCACTAATGTGTCTAGATAAACAATTAATACAAAGCTGGAAAATTTGAATGAGCTGAGTAATTTCTGAGATATTTCCTACTTATCTCAGTTTAAAAACTTCTGGTGGTTGATGACAATTTGCTCCAAGAACAATATAATTACTTGTCAAGAACTGTGATACTAAGCTAAAATTAGAAAATATAATCAATTTGATAAAACTGGTTAAATATAGTTATACAGATAAAAGCTTTTTAAACACAATTTATATTGCTGAGACCTAGATTTGGAGTTTGGCGTTAGCCGTGAAAACCAGCGTTAGAGGCTCCTAACGCTGGTTTTAGGCTACCTCCGGTATTTGGAGTCACTCAAAAAAGGGTCTAACGCTCACTTTTCAGCCGCGACTTTTCCATACCGCAGATCCCCTTACGTCAATTGCATATCCTATCTTTTCAATGGGATTTTTCTAACTCCGGTATTTAGAGTTGTGTCTGAAGTGAGCGTTAGACATCTAACGACAAAACTCCAGCCGCAGGAAAAAAGTCAGTAGTTAAGAGCTTTCTGGGCTAACGCCGGTTTATAAAGCTCTTAACTACTGTACTCTAAAGTACACTAACACCCATAAACTACCTATGTACCCCTAAACCGAGGTCCCCCCACATCGCCGACACTCGATTAAATTTTTTTAACCCCTAATCTGCCGACCGCCACCTACGTTATACTTATGTACCCCTAATCTGCTGCCCCTAACACCGCCGACCCCTATATTATATTTATTAACCCCTAACCTGCCCCCCACAACGTTGCAGCCAGCTACCAACATTAATTAACCCCTAATCTGCCGACCGCAAAGCGCCGCCACCTACGTTATACTTATGTACCCCTAATCTGCTGCCCCTAACACCGCCGACCCCTATATTATATTTATTAACCCCTAATCTGCCCCCCTCAATGTCGCCTCCACCTGCCTACACTTATTAACCCCTAATCTGCCGAGCGGACCACACCGCTATTATTATAAAGTTATTAACCCCTAATCCGCCTCACTAACCCTATAATAAATAGTATTAACCCCTAATCTGCCCTCCCTAACATCGCCGACACCTAACTTCAAACATTAACCCCTAATCTGCCGACCGGAGCTCACCGCTATTCTAATAAATGTATTAACCCCTAAAGCTAAATCTAACCCTAACACTAACACCCCCCTAAGTTAAATATAATTTAAATCTAACGAAATTAATTAACTCTTATTAAATAAATTATTCCTATTTAAAGCTAAATACTTACCTGTAAAATAAATCCTAATATAGCTACAATATAAATTATAATTATATTTTAGCTATTTTAGGATTAATATTTATTTTACAGGTAACTTTGTATTTATTTTAACCAGGTACAATAGCTATTAAATAGTTAAGAACTATTTAATAGCTAAAATAGTTAAAATAATTACAAAATTACCCGTAAAATAAATCCTAACCTAAGTTACAATTAAACCTAACACTACACTATCAATAAATTAATTAAATAAACTACCTACAATTACCTACAATTAACCTAACACTACACTATCAATAAATTAATTAAATACAATTCCTACAAATAAATACAATTAAATAAACTTGCTAAAGTACAAAAAATAAAAAAGAACTAAGTTACAAAAAATAAAAAAATATTTACAAACATAAGAAAAATATTACAACAATTTTAAACTAATTACACCTACTCTAAGCCCCCTAATAAAATAACAAAGACCCCCAAAATAAAAAAAATTCCCTACCCTATTCTAAATTACTAAAGTTCAAAGCTCTTTTACCTTACCAGCCCTGAACAGGGCCCTTTGCGGGGCATGCCCCAAGAAGTTCAGCTCTTTTGCCTGTAAAACAAAACATACAATACCCAAGCCCCCCAACATTACAACCCACCACCCACATACCCCTAATCTAACCCAAACCCCCCTTAAATAAACCTAACACTAAGCCCCTGAAGATCTTCCTACCTTGTCTTCACCTCACCGGGTTCACCGATCTGTCCAGAAGAGCTCCTCCGATGTCCTTATCCAAGCCCAAGCGGGGGGCTGAAGAGGTCCATGACTTGGCTGAAGTCTTCATCCAAGCGGGGCAGAAGAGGTCTTCCATCCGATTGAAGTCTTCATCCAAGCGGGATCTTCTATGGTCATCCATCCGGAGCGGAGCGGCAGGATCCTGAAGACCTCCGACGCGGAACATCCATCCTGGCCGACGAATGACGGTTCCTTTAAATGACGTCATCCAAGATGGCGTCCCTTGAATTCCGATTGGCTGATAGGATTCTATCAGCCAATCGGAATTAAGGTAGGAATATTTTGATTGGCTGATGGAGTCAGCCAATCAGAATCAAGTTCAATCCAATTGGCTGATCCGATCAGCCAATCAGATTGAGCTTGCATTCTATTGGCTGATCGGAACAGCCAATAGAATGCGAGCTCAATCTGATTGACTGATCGGAACAGCCAATAGAATGCGAGCTCAATCTGATTGGCTGATTGGATCAGCCAATCGGATTGAACTTGATTCTGATTGGCTGATTCCATCAGCCAATCAGAATATTCCTACCTTAATTCCGATTGGCTGATAGAATCCTATCAGCCAATCGGAATTCGAGGGACGCCATCTTGGATGACGTCATTTAAAGGAACCGTCATTCGTCGTTCAGTCGTCGGCCAGGATGGATGTTCCGCGTCGGAGGTCTTCAGGATCCTGCCGCTCCGCTCCGGATGGATGACCATAGAAGATCCCGCTTGGATGAAGACTTCAATCAGATGGAAGACCTCTTCTGCCCCGCTTGGATGAAGACTTCAGCCGGATCACGGACCTCTTCAGCCCCCCACTTGGGCTTGGATCAGGACATCGGAGGAACTCTTCTGGACAGATCGGTGAACCCGGTGAGGTGAAGACAAGGTAGGAAGATCTTCAGGGGCTTAGTGTTAGGTTTATTTAAGGGGGGTTTGGGTTAGATTAGGGGTATGTTGGTGGTGGGTTGTAATGTTGGGGGGCTTGGGTATTGTATGTTTTGTTTTACAGGCAAAAGAGCTGAACTTCTTGGGGCATGCCCCACAAAGGGCCCTGTTCAGGGCTGGTAAGGTAAAAGAGCTTTGAACTTTAGTAATTTAGAATAGGGTAGGGCATTTTTTTATTTTGGGGGTCTTTGTTATTTTATTAGGGGGCTTAGAGTAGGTGTAATTAGTTTAAAATTGTTGTAATATTTTTCTTATGTTTGTAAATATTTTTTTATTTTTTGTAACTTAGTTCTTTTTTATTTTTTGTACTTTAGCAAGTTTATTTAATTGTATTTATTTGTAGGAATTGTATTTAATTAATTTATTGATAGTGTAGTGTTAGGTTAATTGTAGGTAATTGTAGGTAGTTTATTTAATTAATTTATTGATAGTGTAGTGTTAGGTTTAATTGTAACTTAGGTTAGGATTTATTTTACAGGTAATTTTGTAATTATTTTAACTATTTTAGCTATTAAATAGTTCTTAACTATTTAATAGCTATTGTACCTGGTTAAAATAAATACAAAGTCACCTGTAAAATAAATATTAATCCTAAAATAGCTATAATATAATTATAATTTATATTGTAGCTATATTAGGATTTATTTTACAGGTAAGTATTTAGCTTTAAATAGGAATAATTTATTTAATAAGAGTTAATTAATTTCGTTAGATTTAAATTATATTTAATTTAGGGGGGTGTTAGTGTTAGGGTTAGATTTAGCTTTAGGGGTTAATACATTTATTAGAATAGCGGTGAGCTCCAGTCGGCAGATTAGGGGTTAATGTTTGAAGTTAGGTGTCGGCGATGTTAGGGAGGGCAGATTAGGGGTTAATACTATTTATTATAGGGTTAGTGAGACGGATTAGGGGTTAATAACTTTATAATAATAGTGGTGCGGTCCGCTCGGCAGATTAGGGGTTAATAAGTGTAGGCAGGTGGACGCGACGTTGTGGGGGCAGATTAGGGGTTAATAAATATAATATAGGGGTCGGCGATGTTAGGGCAGCAGATTAGGGGTAAATAGGGATAATGTAAGTAGCGGCGGTTTACGGAGCGGCAGATTAGGGGTTAATAATAATATGCAGGGGTCAGCGATAGCGGGGGCGGCAGAATAGGGGTTAATAAGTGTAAGGTTAGGGGTGTTTAGACTCGGGGTACATGTTAGAGTGTTAGGTGCAGACGTAGGAAGTGTTTCCGCATAGCAAACAATGGGGCTGCGTTAGGAGCTGAACACAGCTTTTTTGCAGGTGTTAGGTTTTTTTTCAGCTCAAACAGCCCCATTGTTTTCTATGGGGGAATCGTGCACGAGCACGTTTTTGAGGCTGGCCGCTTGCGTAAACAACTCTGGTATCGAGAGTTGAAGCTGCGTTAAATATGCTCTACACTCCTTTTTTGGAGCCTAACGCAGCCTTTATGTGGACTCTCAATACCAGAGTTATTTTTATGGTGCGGCCAGAAAAAAGCCGGCGTTAGCTACGCGGGTCCTTACCGACAAAACTCCAAATCTAGGCCAAAGTGTTTTAAAACAGACCGCCAGCATACTATTGATATGCAACTGTAATAGTGTATATCTATCTGTCTTTTGTAAATACAAAATTATTAGTAATAGCACCATGTACCTTATGTATACAAAAAATGAATATGCATTGCTAGAGTTAGCAGGAAATGCATGTTAAATGCTTACTAGCAGATATACATTGAATCCTACTCAGTGGCATATTTAGGTTTTGTGCTGCCCTAGGCACTCAAAATTCTTATGAAACCCAATTTATTTTTATGATTCAGATAGAGCAGCAATTTTAAGCAACTTTCTAATTTACTCCTATTGTCAATTTGTATTTGTTCTCTTGCTATCTTTATTTGAATCAGGAATGTAAGCTTAGGACTCGGCCCATTTTTGGTTTAGCACCTGGGTAGCGCTTGCTGATTGATGGCTTAATGTAGTGCTACCCAGGGTGCTGAACCAAAATGGGCCGGCTCCTAAGCTTACATTCCTGCCTTTTCAAATAAAGATACCAAGAGAACAAAGAAAAATTGATAATAGGCATAAATTAGAAAATTGGTTAAAATTGCTGCTCTGTCTAAATCATGAAAGAAAAAATGTGGGATTCATATCCCTGTAAGTTAGAGGGTAGCAGATTCAGGAGAAATGGGAGGAAACTTTTTTTTTACAGAAAGGGTGGTGGAATCATGGAATAAACTTCTATTTGAAGTGGTAAACACAAAGGGGCATATTTAACAATGTGCGAGTGGACATGATGATGTCATGCCGTGCCGCTCTAGCCGTTGCTAGGGGCATGGCGTCTCCTTCCCTGCTCGTTGCCAGGGGCAGTGTCGACTCCGGATGCGTGCGGCGCTGATGTCATTGCCGCATGCTTCGGATGTCGGTCGGAGCTCAGTGGCACGAATCTGCGCCTACTTAAATGTTCTAATAACGATCTGTCACTGCCCAAGTATAGGTGATACTTTGTGTGCTCCTGGGTTTGACAGATCGTTCTTTCTATGTGCCTAAATATTGTTGCTGAACCTGCCTGTCTGACTACTCTACCTGCCCCTAACCATTACATTGCTGGATTGATTATTGTTGCTGAACCTGCCTGTCTGACTACTCTACCTACCTTAACCCTTAAACTGTTGGACTGCTTTACTGTTGCCAAACCCGGCCTGCCTGACCATTCTAGTGGTTTATCCTTGGACTGCTTTACTGTTGCCAGATCCTGCCTGACCATTCTAGTGGTTCATCCTTGGACTGCTCTGCTGTTGCCGCTGGGGACTGTCCTGCCTGTGGTGAGTGCCGCCTTCCTCATCTTAATAACTTTCTCTGCTCTGGGATATTCCCTATCATTCCGGCTCAATGCCGGGATAACAAGACTACTGGTCGAGTTTGGTCTGATAGAGGAGTATCCCACAAGTGTTACAGATACGGAGTAGCGTATCATGTCTGCTGCACATTGCTGCCCATCGATAAATGCTGACAGCATACGCACAAGAACTGCTGGTGCAATGCCGCCCCTGCAGATTCGCCAATCAATTGGGTTGATTTCTGTCCGCCGCATTAGAGCAGGCGAACAAGTTATGGAGCAGCGGTCTTTAGACCGCTGCTTCATAACTTCTTGATAACTTCTGTTTCCAGTGAGCCTTCAGGGGCTCCATACGGAGCTTGATAAATATGCCCTATTGACTGTAAAGGAATTAAAAAATGCCTGAGACATGCAAAAGGCTATTCTAAGAAAAAAATAACAATATGAGTACACTTGATGGGCCTTTTTGGATCTTATCTACCGTCAAATTCTATGTTTAGTGTAGGATATGTGCATATTCTTTTTCAACAAGGGATACTAACGGCTTGATTACGAGTCTTGCGTTAGCCTTAAAAAGCAGCATTGCTTTTTAACGCCTGCTGGTATTACGAGTCTGGCAGGTACAGGTGTACCACTCACTTTTTTTCTGCGACTCGAGCCTACTGCAAATCCTCTTACGTCAATTGCGTATCCTATCTTTTCCATGGGATTTTCCTAATGCCGGTATTACGAGTCTTGGAGAAAATGAGCGGTACAGCCTCTCCTGTCAAGACTCCTATCGCATTTAAAAGTCAGTAGTTAAGTGTTTTATGGGCTAACACCGTAACATAAAACTCTTAACTAAAGTGCTAAAAAGTACACTAACACCCATAAACTACCTATTGACCCCTAAACCGAGCCCCCCCCCGCACATCGCAAACACTTAAATTAAATTTTGAACCCCTAATCTGCCGACCGGACATCGCCGCCACTGTAAAAAATATATTAACCCCTAAACCTCCGCACTCCCGCATCACAAACACTAGTTAAATTTTATTAACCCCTAATCTGCCGTCCCTAACATCACTGACACCTACCTACATTTATTAACCCCTAATCTGCCCCCCAATGTCGCCGCCACTATATTAAATGTATTAACACCTAAACCTAAGTCTAAGCCTAACCCCCCCCCCCCAACTTAAATATAATTTAAAATAATCGGAAAAAAATACTACAATTAAATAAATTATTCCTATTTAAAACTAAATACTTACCTATAAAATAAACCCTAAGCTAGCTACAATATAACTAATAGTTACAATGTAGCTATCTCAAGGTTTATTTTTATTTTACAGGCAACTTTGTATTTATTTTAACTAGGTACAATGGTTATTAAATAGTTATTAACTATTTAATAACTTCCTAGTTAAAATAAGTACAAATTTACCTGTAAAATAAACCCTAACCTAAGTTACAATTACACCTAACACTACACTATAATTAAATTAATTCCCTAAACTAACTACAATTAATTACAATTAATTTAAATAAACTAAAGTGCGAAAAAAAAACACTAAATTACAGAAAATAATAAAATAATTACAAGAATTTTAAACTAATTACACCTAATCTAATCCCCCTAATAAAATTAAAAAAAAAAAAAAAACCCCTAACCTATACTAAATTACAAATAGCCCTTAAAAGGGCCTTTTGCGGGGCATTGCCCCAAAGTAATCAGCTCTTTTACCTGTAAAAAAAAGACAATACCCCCCCAACATTAAAACCCACCACCCACACACCCAACCCTACTCTAAAACCCAGCCAATCCCCCCTTAATAAAACCTAACACTAACCCCTTGAAGATCACCCTACCTTGAGACGTCTTCACCCAATAGGGCAGAAGTGGTCCTCCAGACGGCCAGAAGTCTTCATCCGATCCAGGCAGAAGAGGACCTCCAGACAGGCAGAAGTCTTCATCCAGGCGGCATCTTCTATCTTCATCCATCCGGAGCGGAGCAGGTCCATCTTCAAGCCATCCGACGCTGAGCATCCTTTTCCATCCGACAACTAACACTAAATGACGGTACCTTTAAGTGACGTCATCCAAGATGGCGTCCCTTCAATTCCGATTGGCTGATAGAATTCTATCAGCCAATCGGAATTAAGGTAGAAAAAATCCTATTGGCTGATGCAATGCATTAGATCAGGTGTAATTAGTTTAAAATTCTTGTAATTATTTTATTATTTTCTGTAATTTAGTGGGGGGGGGGGTTTTCCGTACTTTAGTTTATTTAATTTAATTGTAATTAATTGTAGTTAGTATAGGTAATTAATTTAATTATAGTGTAGTGTTAGGTGTAATTGTAACTTAGGTTAGGGTTTATTTTACAGGTACTTTTGTATTTATTTTAGCTAGGTAGTTATTAAATAGTTAATAACTATTTAATAACTATTCTACCTAGTTAAAATAAATACAAAGTTGCCTGTAAAATAAAAATAAATCCTAAAATGGCTACAATGTAACTATTAGTTATATTGTAGCTAGCTTAGGGTTTATTTTCTAGGTAAGTATTTAGTTTTAAATAGGAATAATTTAGTTAATTGTAGTTATTGTATTTAGATTTATTTAAATTATATTTAAGTTAGGGGGGTGTTAGGGTTAGGGTTAGACTTAGATTTAGGGGTTAATAATTTTATTATAGTGGCGGCGACGTTGGCGGCGGCAGATTAGGGGTTAATAAATGTAGTTAGGTGGCGGTGACATTGGGGGCAGCAGAGTAGGGGTTAATAAATAAAATGTAGGTGTCGGCGATGTTGGGGGCAGCAGATTAGGGGTTCATAGGGATAATGTAGGTGGCGGCGGTGTCCGGAGCGGCAGATTAGGGGTTAATAATATAATGCAGGTGTCGGCGATGTCGGGGCGGCGGATTATGGGTTAATAAGTGTAAGATTAGGGGTGTTTAGACTCGGGGTTCATGTTAGGGTGTTAGGTGTAGACATAAAAAGTATTTCCCCATAGGAATCAATGGGGCTACGTTAGAAGCTGATCGCTGCTTTTTTGCAGGTGTTAGTTTTTTTTTCAGCCGGCTCTCCCCCATTGATTCCTATGAGGAAATCGTGCACGAGCACGTTTAGCCAGCTCACCGCTACCGTAAGCAGCGCTGGTATTACAGTGAGATGTGGAGCTAAATTTTGCTATCCGCTCACTTTTTTTGCGGCTAACGCCGGGTTTAAAAAAACCTGTAATACTAGCGTTGTCTTAAGTGAGCGGTGAGAAAAAATGCTCATTAGCCCCGCACACCATTACCGACAAAAACTTGTAATCTAGCCATAAGAGAACAAAGCAGATTTGAAAATAGAAGTTCATTTAAAAGTGTCTTAAAATTACACACTCTATCTGAATCGTGCAAGTTTAATTTTTACTTTTCTATGCCTTTAATATAACATTGTTGGCTATGCAAAACTGAGGAATGGATATTAAAGGTATTATTTATCTTTTAACCCCTTATCGACCGAGGATGTACAAGGTACGTCCTACAAAAAACGGTTGTTAACGACCAAGGACGTACAAGGTACATGCTCAGGTAATCTGAGTGCTGCCCTCCCGAGTCTATGAGCCACGACTCATATGTGTTTAACCTTTTTTTAATTTCCCCCCCAAAAAAATAATTTAAATCATTTTTCTAGTGTAATCTAATAGTATTTTCTATCAGGCGTGTGTGTATCTGACTTACAGAGACTACTGTTTTAATAGCTGCCCTTCCAAGGCTATCAGCCACGACTCATATGTATGTGCTTAACCTTTTTCTTTAAATTCCCCAAAAAAAGTCTTTAAATCATTATGCTAGTGTAATCTAATTTTATTTTCTATCAGGCCTGTGTCTTACTGTCTATCTGACTTACACAGCATACTGTTGTTAATTGCTGCCCTACGTAGCAGCCAGCCAGTGCGACCACTCATATGTGCATTGCACTTCTTAACATAATTTTAATATTAAAATCTAAAATTTTAAAATATTTTGCTAGTGTAATCTAACTTAATTTTCTATCAGGCCTGTGTTTTTGTCACTTACACAGCATACTGTGTTAAATTGCTGCACTACCTACCATCTACGACTCATATCTGCCAGCCTGTGTGCCAGGCCCAACTAGCCAATTAGTGGCACCAATCATAATTCTTGTAACAGTATCAAAAAAATTAAAATTCATAATTTTTTGGAATGCAAATATTCAGTCTACTAGTGCCATTGAATTGCAGTTTCCTCCTGCCTGGCAGCCTGTGTGCCAAGCACAAACTAGCCAATTAGTGCCACCAATCCTAGTTGTTGTAAAAGTATTGTTAATCTTTAAAATTCCAAATTGATCGCTTGTGATTCCTCAGTTTGCTTGTACTACAAAATAAAAAAAAAACCTATGCTGCTCACTCAGCCTGTATTACTAAATGTAAACTTTGAAGGGCACGAACGTTACGCTAAGCAGAGCTGTATGTAACAAAGTACCAGCATCCAACTATGCTGGAGAGCCACAGTCCAGTCATTTTGAATAATGTGTCTGGGTTTCAGGTGGTCTGAAACCCGGACACATGATTTGAAACCTGGAGGTGTCAACCCTACTGGGACAGAATGAACAACTGGGTGGGACACTGGGACAGCGCCTCCAAACCGGGACAATCCCAGTAAAAGTGGGACTTCTGGTAAGCCTACTTATAGTGCTCCAATAGTAAAAACAAATAAGTCAACATAGATTGTGTAAAATAACAGCAAATAACTTTTCATGCTAAATGAACAGTTAGTATTTTTCATGTTAGCCCCTGTCCTCAGGGAGATACGAACAGTCATGTTGTGACCTAGTCTGAGCATGAGCAAAACAGACTTTACTGTCTCTCTAGCATTATATGAATAGTAATCCAGCTCATGTTACTCTAGTAGTTGTATGACATGAAGATAGACTTGCCTACAAACCACTGCCTCCTTATATGGGGTGACAGGAAGTAATGGACACTGCACAAATTATATTTTAAAATAAAAGGTAAAATCCTTTTAAAACTGCTGTTTTTTTTTATTACAATGAAACAGAATGTTTAACGTCCCTTTATATTGTGACTCCAGTGTAAGTGCTGTAGCAGTGATTACTGAGGTACTTCAGTGCATTTATAAAGTGAGGGCCTCAGGTTAAATTTAATTAAGTCCGCCAGACTTTCTGAGGAGATTTACAAAGAAGCAGGTGTTGGACATGGTAACATAAAGTGGCGCCAATCTCACTGAGGGGCTCCACCACTAAACTGCAGCTTGTTGCTCTTACAGAGAGTTACATCCGTGTATATACAGTTACACAGGACACACTCACACTGAGCGCATTGGGAAATGTCAGTACTTTTTGTGGAATGACGCAAGTACACGCCCCTAATGTAAACACCAATCAATATGCAGGAGGCGGAGCAAAGCGAAAGCGGAAGTTGACGCAGGCGCAGCACTTGTCAGGATTCAGTAGAGTTTTGGCACTGTTGCCTGGTGACATGTTCTTGTAGGAAGTTGAAGGTAGAGACTGGGCAAATAAAGAGTTAAAATATCATGGCTAAAATGACAGTAGATGAAGATAATAAGGAAAAGGCTAAAAAATAACAGTAATTGGGAGAGAAAACGAAGCGGCTATGCTGAGGGTTCTGTATATTTATTTATAACCAGGAGAGGAGGCACCGGGGAATTAGAGGCGGGGAGCTGAGCATGCAAGGGGAGGGAGCCGTTTTATTAAACACCGTATGGGTGAGCAGCACTTTAGAAATGAATGAGGGATCAGTATGGTCAGTTGCCCAGGTATGTGGCGCCCTGGCCAGCTGTGCGCTGCTGCTGCTCAGTGTCTTTATGGTCAGGCACATCATAAAGCAAAGGAGACCCAGGGGATTCCCCCCAGGGCCCACAGGTTTACCCCTCATTGGCAATATCCTGGCTCTGGCATCTGACCCTCATGTCTACATGAAGAAGCAAAGTAAGGTCCACGGACAGGTATTATAATCCTATACCCTGCTAATATGGGGGGAAGGGAATACTGCTGGGTTACTGTGTGTTATTTACTGCTACTATCATATATATATACTGTGTGTGTATATATGTGTATATGTATATATATATATATATATATATATATATATATATATATATATATATAGTGTGTATGTGTGTATATATATATAGTGTGTATGTGTGTATATATATATATACAGGGCAGGTTTAAATGATAGCTGAACCAGTGCACAGGTGACATAATCAGGTGATGGGTGAGAGCAAGTTAGTAACCACTGAGTTACTGATCAGCTGATTACTTCACCTGTGCACTGATTCAGCTATAATGAAAACCTGGCCTGTTGGGGGTACTTGAGGACCATTGTTGAGAAACACTGCACTAAAGCACCAGCTCATCGCAAATGTATTGATTTCCTGGAGAATAAAGCACACATACTCTGCTCACTGACACCCACACACACTCTGCTCACTGACATATTCACACAATTATGTGGCACAGTGCCAGTTACTAAGCAATTAGACTGATACACAATCTCTTCTCTACTCACTACTGTACAGTATTGTAAAAATAGAAATAATTTACCATACAAATTTTACACAAATGACAAGTTATCAATACTGCCAACACAGCTGCTGCAATATGGTGTTCAAGAAACGCACGTGCACAACACCACTTAGGTATGCTCTTCAACAAAGGACACCAAAGGATACCAAAAGAATGAAGTACATAATAATAAAAGTAAAATAGAAAGTTTCTTTATTTTTTTGTGCAATTTCTATCTGAATGATGGAAATGTAATTATGACTTTCATGTTCCTTTTAAAAACTAATTTGATTTGCTGACATAGGGCCAGTAACAGTTGATGCTAATTCTCAAAATATAAATAACTAGAAAAGTTAATTAAAATAGCATGGTCTACCTAAATCATGAAAGTTTAATTTTAAATGTCTCCCTTTGGCTATGTGTTTAACCAGTTACTTTACAGTGGCATTATTTCTAAAAACATTTAACTGCAATAATTACATATATTTTTTAAATGACTCATTATCTCCTTTTATTAATATAAACTTGTAAAAAAGCAGCACATATTAAAAACACAATGCAACAGCTTTCAATTGATTTGTGAATTACAAGTTAACAGCAGTCTTTAAAATAAATGGAGACACAGAGAAAAATAAAAATAGATACTGCATCCTCTGACTGAACAGACATAACATATATGGAGTTTGTACCTAATTAAATCAAATAACCATGAAAAAGGGAGGCTTAGCAATATGCAATGTCAAAAACTTTAATTTCAATAATGTGGACACTGCACACTTAACTTCAAACTCTGGGTTTTAAATTATGGATTTAAATTTGAATTGACCCTTTGACTTCCTGTCAGTATTGGGTTATGCTCACTTACTGTCCCCCTGTTAACGAGCTGTATCTGAACACAATTTGTGAATCACAAGAGATGTAGAATACTACTTTACTCTTCTGCTTGGTGTCATCTGTTCTTAGGTTACCTCAGCTTCCAGTTGTGTCACATGACCCTGCTCACTGCATCCTCCTGATTAATCTATATATCCTTCACTTGCTAGGAGGCATCAAGAGGGGTGCCTCCTATTGGTACCAATTTCTGCTGCTAATATATTGACAGAACACAGGTGGCGCTGCAGCACAGCTTTTCCTTTGACCCATGTACTGCAATGGAGAGAAGCGTTCCTGTACCTGCCTCTCCATAGCATTACATGGGGGGGAAAATATTTTTGGGGGACTTTTTTTGTTTTGTTTTAATTAAAATGTAATTAAGCTTTGGCCACATATGGCAGGGTAGGCACTGCCTCCCCTGCCTCCTATGAGTGAACGTCACTGATATATTGTGTGTGTATGTATATGTATGTATGTGTGTGTATGTATATATGTATATATATATATATATATATATATATCTCAGATGCCCTGCATGTTACTTACTGCTGCTATCACTATTATGTCTAATGTTACTTACTGCTGCTATTACTAGTGTATATATAATGTTACTTACTGCTACTATCACACACACATATACTGTGTATATATATATATATATATATATATATATATATATATATGTATGTATACCAGATGCCCTGCATGTTACTGCTGCTATCACTATTATATATAATGTTACTTACTGCTACTATCACACACTGTGTTTATATAACCCAGATGCCCTGCATGTTACTGCTGCTACCACTATTATATATAAGGTTACTTATTGCTAATATATATATATATATATATATATATATATATATATATATATATATATATATATATATCAATATATATATATCAATATATATATCAAACGGATGGTATCTGTGCTCCTTAGAAACTTCACACCGCAGGCACAGCAGTTTTTTAAATCCGTTTTAATAGTAAAGGTGAACCAAACGTTTCGGATCTCACAGGAGCCTTTGTCAATAGTGTCCGTTTTGGTTACCATTGACAAAAGCTCCTGTGAGAGCCGAAACGTTTGGTTCACCTTTACTATTAAAACGGATTAAAAAACCTGCTGTGTGAAGTTTCTGAGGAGCACGGATACCGTCCATGGGATTCATCACCTTGTTTGCTGTACATGTGTTTGGCAGAGCACCAGGTGGTTGTTTGATTGTAGTGTGCCGTATATATATAAACCAGATTCCCTGCATGTTATTTACTGTTACTAATATTATTATTATTATTATTAGGTATTTGTAGTTGGCCAACAGATTTGCAACGCTATAAAAATAGGCGGTATACAAGATAACATTTGCAGAGATCAAATGGGTAGAGGTCCCTGCCGAGAGTTGCACTGTTGTAGTTGGCTCTTGTGAAGGTGAACTATAAACAGATGGGCTCATATTCTTACATGCTAAGGGGTTCAAGGGGATAGCAGTGGAGATAGGACAGTTAGTGTAGGTTGTATGCATCCCTGAATAGTAGAGTCTTTTGGGAGCGCTTGAAGCTTTCAATACTTGGGGAGAGTCTTGTGGAGTGAGGCAGAGAGTTCCACAAGATGGGAGCCAGTCTGGAGATGTCTTGTAAATGGGAATGTGAGGAGGTAACAAGAGTGGAGGAGAGTAGGAGATCGTGAGCAGAGCGAAGGGGACGGGGGGAGAGTATCTGGAGACAAGGTCTGAGATATAGGGGGCAGCAGTGCAGTTGAGGGCTTTGTATGTCAGAGTGAGAATGTTGTGGTTAATCTTGGAAGCAAGAGGAAGCCAGTGAAGGGATTGGCAGAGAGGTGCAGCAGATGAAGAGCGACGTGTAAAGATGTGTAAGGATGATGAGCCTGGTGGAGGCATTCTTTATGGATTGTATAGGAGCTAGGTGGCAGCTAGGGAGACCAGAGAGGATGGAGTTGCAGTAGTCGATGCAGGAAAGGACGAGAGAGTGGATTAAAATCTTAGTTGTGTCTTGTGTGAGGAAATGTCTAATTTTAGAGATGGGTTTTTAAAGTGGAAGTGAGGAGTAAAAGAAAGATCTGAGTCAAGTGTGATGTGGGACAGGGGTTATGATGGGGTTATCAACAGTTATAAAGAAATGGGGATGAAGATTTTGGAAGAAGGTCGGGGGTATAAGGAGCTCAGTTTTGGAGAGATTTATCTTAAGGTAGTGAGAGGACATCCAAGATGAGATCTGAAAGAGACAGTTAGTGACATGGGGATATATATATATATTTTTTTTTTATTTTTTTTTTGCAGTTACACTTGGTTTAGATACCAGGTGCCCTGCATGTTATTGGTGGAACAGGTAGATAACTTACTGCAAACCAATGACATGTTAAGTCATCATTGTTTACATCTATAATACATTTATTATACTTTTGTAACAATATTCACTTTAATGGCTAAATAATTAAACTAAAATAGCTTATAATCTACCAAACCTGTCAAATTTAGAGTACTTAGTGCATACTTGTAGTGTGGTGCTCTATTTTTAGTGTGTTAGTAATTTTCTTTGTTTCTTAAAGGGACATGAAAACCATTTTTGTCCTTTCATTATTCAGAGTGAATGCAATTTAAACAACTTTTTAATTTACTCCTTATTTTCTCATTTGTTTCGTTCTCTTTGTATCCTTTGATATGCTCAGAGCTGCTGATTGGTGTGTGAATATATATGCATGATGTTATTGGCTCATTCATGTGCATTGCTGTATCTTCAATGAAGGATACCAAGAGAATGAAGCTAATTAGATAATAGAAGTAAACTGGAAAGCTGTTCAAAATAGTATCTTCTATCTGAATCATGAAAAAAATCAGAACAGGGTAACAATAACTGTTACTTGTTCTAATATTTGATACATTTATACCTCATTGTTTATTCCTTTTTCAGTAAGCTTTGGTGAATCTCAGCATCTTGATTGTGCAGGTTCTGCTAGGTTGGTCTATCTGTCATCTAGCTGCATTATCTATCAAACCATTCTCATTTCTCTGAATTTTTAAAGGAAGTTACTGTTCACTCTTAAAATGGAAGTCGGGGTATGGACACTGAGTGAACTGTGCCAGTTTTACTTTTTATTGAACAAGTGCCAGGTATTTACCAGGCATTCCTTTTTACGTGGAATAAAGTATATGTGTATTAAACATTGTATTTGCTTATCTTTGTGTTCTTTCCCTGCTAGATCACATATCTACCTGTAATGTGAATGTCATAATACTGCACTTTTATCTGAGCCAGAATTAAAGGGGCATGAAACCCAATTTTTTTCTTTTGTGATTTAGAAAGAGCATTTCATTTTAAACAACTTTCTAATTTACTTCTATTATCTAATTTGTTTCATTCTCTTGATATCACTTGCTGAAAAGCATATCTAGATATGCTCAGTAGCTGCTGATTGGTTGCTGCACATAAAGGCCTTGCGTGATTGGCTCACACATGTGCATTGCTATTTATTCAACAAAGGATATCTAAAGAATTGAGCAAATGAGATAATAGAAGTAAATTGGAAAGTTGTTTAAAATTGCATGCCCTATCTGAATCATGGAAGTTTAATTTTGACTAGACTGTCCCTTTAAGCTATTCTGTTCTACTATACAGGAATATAGTTTGTGATCTCTGACCACATGACTTGTGTTTCTCACTTGAATTCCATCTTTTATGCCTTAAGCAAAGATTAACATGAAATGCATTCCACTGTAGAGTGATGTAACAGAGACCGCATCTGACTTCACATTGCCCAGAGCTTACACGTTTGACATCTTCACTGATTATAAAAATGTAAATATAGGGAAATAAGTAACCTGTTTTAACACATTTGTCCTGGTGAGTGTTTCTTTTGTTAATGTACATTTTTTTTTTTATTAGATAGAAATAATGAGGTCCTGCTTCAAATGAAAATGGAAACAAATTTTAGCTATAATTTTGTTTCTCATCCTTTTGTAAATGTCCCCTCGCATGGAGGTACCTGGAGCTTTGACCAGACACTTGCCCTTTAATTATTTCTCATTGTTTCTCAGATATACCCTCAATCTCTCCTAACATCCCAGATTTGAATTCACTGTTTGATCTGGTCACTTACACTCACTGTAACTGACTCCAAACGTTGTCATCCAGGGAAATCCTTAGTCTGATCCGTTACTGACATTTCAGAACTGGATTTGAAAAATGCTTCTATAAAGTGTGTCACGTGGAAAGCTCCTGGAAAAGTGTTGCAGTCATGTGCCAGATATAGGCCACAGTGAAATATCTCAAGGAAAATGTCATGATGAAATGTTCTAGCAAAATTGTACTATATAGGATACGTCACCAGGAAGGGACATCACATGACCACCGCAACATCACTTTACACTCGGTTCCTGTGAGCTAATGCACTTTTTCTGTGGTGGTATTATGTTGCTATTGATGTCAACATTTGTGCCCTGAGTAACTTTTTTTGTTATTCTTTAATTATTGTGGAATAAATGTTTATTTGCTTACCAGTTCCTGTTTTGCCGGAGTGATTTATAAAGAAAGCGCTATTCTTTGAGCTAGTGCAGCTCATGAGCACGTGAGTGTGTTTTAACAGAGTTTTCAATTTGGGCTCTATTTGGAAAGGTGTTGTACTATTGTTTTTATTTTTCTCTATTTGAGGTTAACTATAAGCATGTTTTAACTATTGGATATACTTGCTGTTTTCCTGAATATTTTTTTGGAAGTTTCCTACTTGCGTCAGAGTAATTTAAAGTTTTTATTTTTTTTCCTTTACACAAAGAATCTATGTGCACAGTATATTTTCACATTGTTCTTTTTATTTTAATTATTTTTGTGACTATACACTGATTGTTTTTGACTTAAATGTTTTATACCACAAAAGTGTACTATACGCAAGTATGCCACAATAAAAGGAGCCTGGTATAATAGCCTATCAGTCTGATAATGTATATGATGACGTCTGATGCAGAAGTGTGTTAATATAAATATTACTTTCCCTAATTTTTTCTTATGTAAATGACATTGTATTAAAGAACTGTATGTGTGTTGTGTGGGTGTTTTCTCAAAAAGTTGCTTTATTATTTGTTGAGCCAATGATTTGCTGCGTTCGTATTAAGTAAAACTGGTTTTAAACAAACATATCTGATACCTAATAATATTTATGTGTTGCTGTTGGGGGTAATTAGGCAGTAAGTGTATGCCTGTGGCGGCGCTTAGGCAGTAAGTGTATGCCTGTGGCGGCGCTTAGGCAGTAAGTGTATGCCTGTGGCGGCGCTTGAGAAACACTGACCTAGTGCAAATCTTTACAAAATCTGGAATTTAGGGAAACCTCACTATATAAAATTTTTAGTTTAAGTTCCTATATTTGTATGGAATTTTACATGTATCAATACAAATGTTTTACTGGCTTCTAAGAGGTGTGTCTAACTTTTTGAAAATTTTTCCCATAAGTGTGTCAACCTCTAACCTGGCCTATATAGCCTGTCAGACTATATAGATTAAAGGGACATAACACTCAAATATTTTCCATTATGTATATGAAAGAGCAGTGATTGACCACAGTGTTGCACAAAACATGTCTGAAAGCTGCCTCTTTTACTTTCCTGCTTTATTTTTGCTTGCGTGAAAGGGAGGGGCCTCTGTTTTGAATATAATATATAAATTATTTGTATAAATATTTCATCCATAACTGCATCTGCCCTTCCTGTTTCAGATATTTAGCCTTGATCTGGGAGGCATATCTACAGTGGTCCTGAATGGCTATGATGCCGTGAAAGAATGCCTTGTGCGCCAGAGCGATGTGTTTGCGGATCGTCCATCTTTACCTTTGTTCCTCAAACTCACCAAAATGGGAGGTACTCACTTTTTTGTTTTTCTCCATTGCATGAGAAGTAAATTATATTTCAGGATGTAGTGCATATTCAGTGCATGAATAGGGCAGGGCCAAAAAAAAGCTTACAAAGTGCCAAGTATTATGTATGTATGAATGTCATATAAAAAAAAATGGCCACACTCACTGGATTTAAAAAAGTGACGTTTTAGGGACTTAATACCCTTCTTCAGATAAAGTACTTTCACTTTTTGAAATCCAGTAAGTGCGGCCATTTTTTATGGTTTGAATATTGGACGGACCGAACCCTGGTTGTTGCAGTTTACTTAAGGTGAGAGTGTAGACCCCTCAGGACTATGGTGTGTGTATGTGTATAATTTGATAATAGAAGTAACTCTTAAAGTTGATTAAAAGTGTATGCTCTATCTGAATCATAAAATAAAACATTTGTGTTCGATACCCTTTATGGTTTATTTCTCAACTTGGTATGTTTATTTTATAACAAGCTGCTGTGAAGAAGAGCCAAGTTATTTCTGCCACAAATTCACAGTTTTTAGAACTACAACAGCAACAATGTGTGATACCTTCTAAATATAAAAATGCCCAAAACAATCTTACAGAAACCTCTGGAAGAGCATGACATTGTGAATGGATTAATGTAATTTAATTTATCAAAAAATTAACATTACAGCCTGACCATGCTACATAAGTAAAAACTAATCCTTTTTTCTTTCCTATGACATGGAGAGTCCACAACGTCATTCCAATTACTAGTGGGATATTCCACTCCTGGCCAGCAGGAGGAGGCAAAGAGCGAGTGTAACTGCCTTACACATGACCCTCTGTCCATGGAGGTTGTGCAAAGTCCCAGAGGCAGAACTTTTTTTTTTCATTTTCTGCAATGAGATTTTTTTCTGCAGTGTCTCTGAGGAGCCAGTGTTGCGTTCTTTGCCCTTACTCGGTGTGCATGAGGACAGGTTCATGTACAGCCTTGCTGATGTCTGCTGTACGTTCCCACAGTGTCAGTCTGCCTGGGAACCTGCCCTACTGTACTGCTGGGGTCTATATGCTTATTTTGGAGGGGCTGCTGCTCCATGCTTATACTGCTGATGTATATGATATGTATGTGTGTGTGTGTGTGTGTATGTATATATATATATATGTTTGTGTGTGCGCTAATGCAGATTAATATACACACTCACACACACACACACTCTTCTATATATTAACACACATTTATTTAAAAAAACTAAATCTGTCTAAGTATTTTGGTTGGCTCCTTTTTTTTTTTTTTTTTTTTTACTGCTAGAATACATTTGTTAACCCTGACTTTTTTGTTAAGCCCTTTGACCTTTTCTGCAATGCGCGGTTACCCTGTACCGCACTGGAGTTCAGGAAGTTGTAGGAATTTGAAAAGAGAGGAACGTAGTAAATATTTACACTGTGATAGAACGGAACAGTGACACCTGCAGGTAGAATTTAAAAGTGCAGACAATTTTTTTTAAAATTTTTTTTTTTTTTTTTACTGTCATGGCCGGTCTTTCTGCAGACGCACTACAGTTTCCGCGATGAGATCGCACACTGTTCTGCCTTGGGGTGCAAAGTTAGTGTCTGAAGAATGTAATCCTTTTATGGCTACTTTTCCCTGCAAGCAAGGATTGGGGTCTAGCTGTGTCCATGTCAATCTCTTGAGTAACAGTAGTGGTGACTTTTAGCAATTACAAGGAGGCAAGGAAGTCCTATGCTTTACTTTTAACACTTGCTACCCCTTTGTGGAAAGCCAGAGTTGGTTACTCTGTTCTTTCTTTTCCTACAGGTCTATGACAGGGAGTGAAGCGCCTGCCACACCTAAGGAGCAGCATCAGTCCTACAGGATCTAAGGCAAGTGATTTTGCCTTCAAGGTACTGAAGGACAGCAGCACTTACGAGGTTAATCCTCAAACTAATATGGCTCCTTCTGGGACTTAGTAATCCTTTTTCCAATAAGGATTTATATTGTGAGCAGATAGATGGTTTTGAACTTATTTTGGGTTCATAAAGAGTATTCAAGGCAATATGAGATTTAAGAGAGGGACTTGGCTAAGGGATTTTTCCTTTATTGCAGCAAGGGGGAAACAAGATTGTTTTGTCGGGCACTCTGACAGTCTGAAAAAGTCGATACGCAGACTTGTATGACAGTGTACTTTATTACCTTTGTGTTGTTAGGCAATCTGATTTCTCTTGTAAGGTGTATCCAGTCCACGGGTTCATCCATTACTTGTGGGATATTCTCCTTCCCAACAGGAAGTTGCAAGAGGACACCCACAGCAGAGCTGTCTATATAGCTCCTCCCCTAACCCCCACCCCCAGTCATTCTCTTGCAACTCTCGACAAGATAGGAAGTCTCAAGAGATATGTGGTGACTTAGTGTAGTTTTAACTTCAATCAAGAGTTTGTTATTTTTAAACAGTACCGGCGTTGTACTGTTTTACTCTCAGGCAGAAATTAGAAGAAGAATTCTGCCTGGAGGTTGATGATCTTGGCGGTTTGTAACTAAGGTCCATTGCTGTTCTCACACATAACTGAAGAGTATGGGAAAACTTCAGTTGTGGGAACGGTCTGCAGATTACCTGCTTTGAGGTATGTTCAGTATTTTTATTTCTAGAGAGATGAATAAGTTCTAGAAAATTCTGACAGAGCCTTGTATATTTGAGGTAAGCTAGATGCAGTGATTTAACAACGACTGGGATCATGCTTACAAAACAGGGTAATACTCATGTTAATACTCATATTACTTAGTGACAAAACTTTTGCATGTTTTCATAAATAGAACGTTTTTTTCTCTGAGGGAGATAAGTCTTTATTTGGGGCCTAGTTTCCACAAGGCTAGTCAGATACTCCTAGGAGTACTTTCTTAAGGCCCAGTACATGGTGGGAGGGGCCTATTTTTGCGCTCTAGATGCGCAGTTTCCTGCAGACTGAGACATCCAGCTTCCCTAGAAGAGTCCTCTGGCATCTGAGGACAATCATAAAGGGTTTATTTCTTCACTAAATCGTATTTGAGGGCAGGTAGGAGCCTCAGCAGAGCTGTGGCAAGGTGCTCAACTGTTTTTTACTGGTGGCTGATGTTTTTTAAATCCGGTTTGGGGGCTAAGGGGTTAATCATCCATTTGCAAGTGGGTGCAATGTTGCTTTAGTCCCTTACACATACTGTAAAAATTTCAAAGTCTTTACTGTATCTTTACACTGTTTTGCAATTTAAGTGCTAGTTTTTTTTCTCTTTAAGGCACAGTAACGTTTTTGTTTAATTGCTGTTTCACCTTTATTAAAGTGTTTTCAAAGCTTGCTTGTCTCATTACTAGTCTGTTTAACATGTCTGACATAGAGGAAACTCCTTGTTCAATATGTTTGGAAGCCATTGTGGTACCCCCTCTTAGAATGTGTACCAAATGTACTGAAATTTCTATAAAATATAAAGACCATATTATGGCGCTTAAAGATTTATCTCCAGAGGATTCTCTGACTAAAAAAAGGGAGATTATGCCATCTAGCTCTCCCCACGTGTCAGAACCTATAACTCCCGCTCAAGTGATGCCAAGTACATCTAGCGCGTCTAATTCTTTTACCTTACAGGACATGGCGGCAGTTATGAATGCTACCCTCTCAGAGGTACTGTCCAAACTGCCAGGGTTACAAGGTAAGCGAGACAGCTCTGGGGCTAGAACAAATGCAGAGCTTTCTGACGCTTTAATACCTGTGTCCGATATATCCTCACAATACTCAGAAGCCGAGGTAGGAGAGCTTCTATCTGTGGGTGACATTTCAGATTCAGGGAAGGCGTTGCTTCAGTCTGATTCTGAAATGACAGCGTTTAAATTTTAAGCTTGAACACCTCCGCTTATTGCTTAGGGAGGTTTTAGCGACTCTGGATGACTGTGAACCCATTGCAGTTCCAGAGAAATTGTGTAAGATGGACAAATACTTTGCAGTGCCTGTTTACACTGATGTTTTTCCAGTCCCTAAGAGATTTTCGGAAATTATTACTAAGGAATGGGATAGACCAGGTGTGCCGTTCTCTCCCCCTCCTGCTTTTAAAAAGATGTTTCCCATAGATGCCGCCATACGGGACTCGTGGCAGACGGTCCCTAAGGTGGAGGGAGCAGTCTCTACCCTAGCTAAGCGTACAACTATCCCTGTCAAGGACAGTTGTGCTTTCCTAGATCCTATGGATAAAAAATTGGAGGGTCTCCTTAAGAAAATTTTTATACATCAAGGTTTTATTCTCCAGCCTCTTACTGCTGCAGCGGCTTTATGGTTCGAGTCTCTTGAGGAGGCTCTACAGGTGGAGACCCCGTTAGATGATATTTTAGACAGGATTAAAGCTCTTAAGTTAGCTAATTCCTTTATCTCTGACGCCGTTTTTCATTTAGCCAAGCTAACGGCTAAGAATTCAGGTTTTACCATTCTGGTGCGTAGGCCGCTATGGCTTAAGTCCTGGTCAGCAGACGTTACTTCAAAGTCTAAGCTTCTTAACATCCCCTTCAAGGGACAGACCCTATTCGGGCCTGGTCTAAAGGAGATAATTTCTGATATTACCGGAGGAAAAGATCACGCCCTTCCTCAGGATAGGTCCAATAAGTTAAGGACCAAACAGAATAATTTTCGTTCCTTTCGAAACTTCAAGAGTGGCGCAGCTTCAGCTTCCTCTAATGCAAAACAAGAGGGAAATTTCGCCCAGTCCAAACCAGTCTGGAGACCTAACCAGGCTTGGAACAAGGGGAACCAGGCCAAAAAACCTGCTGCTGCCTCTAAGACAGCATGAAGGAGTAGCCCCCGATCTGGGACCGGATCTAGTAGGGGCAGACTTTATCTCTTCGCTGAGGCTTGGGCAAGTGACGTCCAGGATCCCTGGGCACTAGAGATTGTTTCCCAGGGATATCTTCTGGAATTCAAGGGTTCATCTCCAAAGGGGAGATTTCACCTCTTACAACTATCTGCAAACCAGATAAAGAGAGAGGCATTCTTACGTTGTGTTCAAGACCTTCTGGTTATGGGAGTGATCCACCCAGTTCCAAGGGAGGAACAGGGGCAGGGTTTCTATTCAAACCTGTTTATAGTTCCCAAAAAAGAAGGAACGTTCAGACCAATCTTGGATCTCAAAATCCTAAACAAATTTCTCAGGGTCCCATCTTTCAAGATGGAGACAATCCGAACCATCCTCCCTATGATCCAGGAGGGTCAATATATGACTACCGTGGACTTAAAGGATGCTTATCTCCACATTCCAATTCACAGAGATCATCATCAGTTCCTCAGGTTCGCCTTCCTAGACAGGCATTACCAGTTTGTGGCTCTTCCCTTCGGGTTAGCCACGGTGCCAAGAATCTTTACAAAGGTTCTAGGGTCTCTACTGGTGGTTCTAAGGCCGCGGGGCATAGCGGTGGCTCCTTACCTAGACGACATCCTGATCCAGGCGTCGACTTTTCAAATCGCCAAGTCCCATACGGACATTGTTCTGGCCTTTCTGAGGTCTCACGGGTGGAAGGTGAACAGAGAAAAGAGTTCACTCTCCCCTCTCACAAGAGTTTCTTTCCTAAAAAAAAACTGATAGATTCAGTAGAAATTAAAATTTTTCGGACAGAGGTCAGGATATCAAAGCTTCTAACTTCTTGCCGTGCTCTTCATTCCACTTCTCGGCCGTCAGTGGCTCAGTGTATGGAAATGATCGGCCTGATGGTTGCGGCAATGGACATAGTTCCGTTTGCCCGCCTACATCTCAGACCACTGCAACTTTGCATGCTCAATCAGTGGTATGGGGACTACACAGATTTGTCTCCTCTGTTAAATCTGGATCAAGAGACCAGGAATTCTCTTCTCTGGTGGTTATCTCGGGTCCATCTATCCAGGGGAATGAGTTTCCGCAGGCCAGAGTGGACTATAGTGACGACAGATGCCAGCCTTCTGGGCTGGGGCGCAGTCTGGAATTCCCTGAAGGCTCAGGGTTCGTGGACTCAGGAGGAGGCCCTCCTTCCGATAAACATTCTGGGGCTAAGAGCGATATTCAATGCTCTTCAGGCTTGGCCTCAATTGGCTGCGGTCAGATTCATCCGATTTCAGTCGGACAATATCACGACTGTAGCCTATATAAACCATCAGGGGGGAACAAGGAGTCCCCTGGCAATGATGGAGGTTTCCAAGATAATTCTTTGGGCAGAGGTTCACTCTTGCCATCTCTCAGCTACCCATATCCCAGGAGTAGAGAACTGGGAGGCAGACTTTCTAAGTCGGCAGACTTTTCATCCGGGGGAGTGGGAGCTCCATCCGGAGGTATTTGCCCAGCTGATTAAACTATGGGGCAAACCAGAACTGGATCTGATGGCGTCTCGTCAGAACGCCAAGCTTCCTCGTTACGGGTCCAGGTCAATGGATCCCCAGGCAACATTGATAGATGCTCTAGCAGTGCCCTGGTCCTTCAGCCTGGCTTATGTGTTTCCACCATTTCCTCTCCTCCCTCATCTAATTGCCAAGATCAAGCAGGAGAGGGAGTGGCCACGCAGGACTTGGTATGCAGATCTGGTGGACATGTCATCCTTTCCACCATGGACTCTACCGCTGAGGCAGGACCTTCTACTCCAAGGTCCATTCAAACATCCAAATCTAATTTCTCTGCGTCTGACTGCTTGATTTTATCAAAACGTGGTTTCTCCGAGTCGGTCATTGATACCTTGATTCAGGCTCGAAAGCCTGTCACCAGGAAAATCTATCATAAGATATGGTGTAAATATCTTCATTGGTGTGAATCCAAGGGTTACTGGTGGAGTAAGGTCAGGATTCCTAGGATATTATCCTTTCTCCAAGAAGGATTGGAAAAGGGATTATCGGCTAGTTCCTTAAAGGGACAGATTTCTGCTCTGTCTATTCTTTTGCATAAGCGTCTGGCTGATGTTCCAGACGTTCAGGCGTATTGTCAGGCTTTAGTTAGAATCAAGCCTGTGTTTAAACCTGTTGCTCCGCCATGGAGTTTAAATTTAGTTCTTAAAGTTCTTCAAGGGGTTCCGTTTGAACCTTTGCATTCCATAGATATCAAGCTTTTATCTTAGAAAGTTCTGTTCCTAGTAGCTATCTCTTCGGCTCGAAGAGTTTCAGAGTTATCTGCCTTACAATGTGATTACCCTTATCTGATCTTCCATGCAGATAAGGTAGTTTTGCGTACCAAACCTGGATTTCTTCCTAAGGTGGTATCTAATAAGAATATCAATCAGGAGATTGTTGTTCCGTCTCAGCGTCCTAATCCTTCTTCAAAGAAGGAACGTCTGTTACACAATCATGACGTGGTTCGTGCTTTTAAAGTTTTATTTGCAAGCTACTAAGGATTTTCGTCAAACATCTGCATTGTTTGTTGTCTATTCTGGAAAGAGGAGAGGCCAAAAGGCTTCCGCAACTTCTCTTTCTTTTTGGCTGAGAATCATAATCCGTTTAGCTTATGAGACTGCTGGCCAGCAGCCTCCTGAAAGAATTACAGCTCATTCTACTAGTGCTTCCACATGGGCTTTTAAACATGAGGCCTCTGTTGTACAGATTTGTAAGGCGGCGACTTGGTCTCCGCTTCATACTTTTTCTAAATTCTACAAATTTGATACTTTTGCTTCCTCGGAGGCTATTTGTGGGAGAAAGGTCTTACAGGCAGTGGTGCCTTCCGTTTAAGTTCCTGCCTTGTCCCTCCCTTCATCTGTGTCCTAAAGCTTTGGTATTGGTATCCCACAAGTAATGGATGAACCCGTGGACTGGATACACCTTACAAGAGAAAACAAAATTTATGCTTACCTGATAAATTTCTTTCTCTTGTGGTGTATCCAGTCCACGGCCCGCCCTGTCACTTTAGGTGTTTTTATTTTTAAAACTACAGTCACCACTGCACCCTATAGTTTCTCCTTTTTCTTACTTGTCTTCGGTCGAATGACTGGAGGTGGGGGTTAGGGGAGGAGATATATAGACAGCTCTGCTGTGGGTGTCCTCTTGTAACTTCCTGTTGGGAAGGAGAATATCCCACAAGTAATGGATGAACCCGTGGACTGGAAATCACCACAAGAGAAAGAAATTTATCAGGTAAGCATAAATTTTGCTTTTTTTTCCGCACACTTGGTGACGCAGTATTTTCGGACCCACCCACGTGTCGCCCGTACTTCCGGTTTATCGGAATGGAGCTTGTGAATTAATCTGCGTAGCTGGTCAGTGTCGGCTTTGTAGCTTCTCATAAACAGCTAGTTTTCTTGAGGAGTTCTTTTCGTTGGAGGAGATAATCAGGAGATTAACTCTTCCAATTGCTATTGGGGGTTATATCTGTCTGGTAGGAACGTCAGGCAATCTGAGGTTGCATCACTTAATATTTTTTATTATTGTCTCTTTTTTTAAATAAAAGTTTAAAAATAGTTAAGTGATATTTGTGATTATGGATTCAGAATTGGAACTGTCTGTACCTATGGATAAATGCCTTTTATGTTTAGAGGCTCAGGTTGTCTTGCCATTGCAACTTTGTTCCTCCTGCTTGGAAATTTTTTTTTAAATTTAAAGATAAATTACTCCCTTCTGAGTCTGTCTCTTAGGATAATGCTGTGCGTGATATGCCTTAGCTTTCTTCTCAAACATCCCAAACCTTTGATGTTTCTAATACTATGCCTTCTGTGTCCTCTCATTCACCTGGGGGTGTTTGCTTACCTGGGGAGTTTGCCGCTCAGGTTTCTTCTGCAGTAAACAGCGGCTTTGTCATTTTTCCCTTCATTGTGTAAGCGTAAGAGAAAATCTAAACACTTGCCTAATGCTAAGGTTTCTGATTCTAGAACTGCATTAGCCACTCTTGCTCAGATGTCTGATGATGAGAATACTTCAGTAGCTTCTGAAGGTGAGATTTCAGACTCTTAACACTTTAGCAGAAAAATCTTCAAAATCTGAATAAGTTTATTTTAGATTTAAGCTTGAGCACCTCAGATTACTTTTGAAGGAGGTTCTAGCTACTTTGGACAACTCTAAACCGGTGGTTGTTATCAACCCTGCAAAGTCCTCAAAATTGGATAGAGTCTATGATTCACCATCTTCTGAGGAGTTTTTTCCTGTACCAAGAAAGATGTCTGAAATTATTGCTCAGGAATGGAACAAACCAGGGGTTCCTTTTTCTCCTTCACCTGTTTTTAAGAAAATGTTTCCTGTGGCTGACTCTCTATTCGTGACTCATGGCCCACTGTTCCTAAAGTAGAAGGAGCTATTTCTACTCTTGCTAAGAGAACTACCATTCCTATTGAGAATAGTTGCTCTTTTAAGGATCCAATGGACAAAAAGCTAGAGGCTTATTTTAAAAAGATGTGTCTATCAAGGGTTACAGTGGCAACCAGCAGCGAGTATTGCTATGGTTGCAGGTGCTGCATCTTATTGGTGCAATGCTTTATCTTAACTTATTACAGAGGAAACTACAGTAGAGGAGATCCAGGATATGATCAAAGCTCTTAAATTGGCCAACACTTTTATCTGTGATCCCAATATGCAGATAATTTGCCGGGGAGCTAAGATGTCTAGCTTCACAACTCTAGCTCGTAGGGCTTTGTGGTTAAAATATTGGTTGGCTGATGTCTTTTCTAAGGCCAAGTTTTTGGCTTTGCCTTACAAGGGAAAGACTCTGTTTGAACCTGGTCTGGTAGAGATCATTTCAGAGATTACAGGTGGAAAGGGATCTTTCCTACCTCAGGACAAGAAGAACAGACCTAGAGGTTGTCAGACTTCTAATTTTCTTAACTTTAAGGGACAAAAGTCCTTCTCATCTAAAGCAATGGGGAATAGAAGAGGCGCCACATATGGTAATAACGTAGAGAACAAGCCTGCTTATGTGTCAGAGCCCCCCTCCAGAAAACTACTCACATAAGAGGTGGCAAAATCGGAGTGCCTATCCTAGCAGTACGGGACTGAGGAGTCGCCCGAAAGACTCGGGTGAGACGCCTAGTCACCAACGTCAGAGATAGTATGACATAATAGTGGGTGTGCAATGACACCATGAGCTTATTGGCCAAAAGTTTCTTTATATAGAGCAAGTAGTTCATTTTTAACTCACAGCCTGATAAAACAGAAATTTTATATGCTGAGAAACGTGTTGCTGTTCTAGTGTGTCCAAAAAAAATTCACACTTTTTATTATTACTACTTGCTCCGTTCTTATTGGTCTGCAATACTGACCCATTGTAGCCTGTGCTATTCAGGTTGGCCGAGAGCCTGTGATCCCCTGACCCTCCGAGAACATGTTGTGCCGGTGACTGCTGTATCCTTCCGCGCTCTCTAACGTTGGTGTCTGGGCGTCTCACCTGAGTCTTTCGGGCGACTCCTTAGTCCCGTACTGCTCGGATAGGCGCCTCTTATGTGAGTAGTTTTCTGGAGGGGGGCTCTGACACATAAGCAGCCATGTTCTCTACGTTATTACCCTATGTGGCGCCTCTTCTATTCCCCGTTGCTATAGGTCTCTATCTCCACGGATACGACTAAGATTGCTGCTGGATCTCGTTCATCATCACCTTTCCTATTACACCATTGTGCACCTCTTTCGGATCAGAAGATTCCGATTATCGTTTGACTCCTCATCTAAAGAAGATCAATCCAGATCTTCTTGGAAATCCAACCAGCCCTGGAATAAGGGAAAACAAAACAAGAAGCTTTCTGCTGAATCTAAATCAGCATGAAGGATCCGCCACCAATTCCTGTGTGGTTTACGTGGGGGCAGGCTTTCTCTTTTTCGTTAAGCTTGGATACACAATGTCCCAGACCCTTGGGCGGTGGACATAGTATCTCGGGGTTAAAGAATGGGTTTTAAGTCTTGTCCTCCCAGGGGCAGATTTCTTCTGTCAAGACTCAAAACCAAATAAAGAAGGAAGGCCTCTTACACTGTGTAAAAGACCTAATATCTCTGGGAGTTATTGTTCCTGTCCCTCTAGCAGAACAGGGTCTAGGATTCTACTCAAATATATTTGTGGTTCCCAAAAAGGAGGGAACTTTTAGGCAAATTTTTGACCTCAAGTGTTTAAACAAATTCCTCAGGGTTTCGTCCTTCAAGATAGAAACTATTCGTTCCATTCTTCCTTTGGTACAGGACGACCATAGACCTGAAAGACGCATACCTTCATGTTCCCATCACAGGGAACACCATCAGTATCTGAGGTTTGCCTTTTTGGACAAGCACTTCCAATTTGTTGCACTTCCATTTGGTCTGACCACGGCTCCTCCTTCACAAAGGTTCTGGGGGCGCTATTGGCTGTGATCAGATCCCAGGGAATTGCTGTGGCATCTTATCTAGATGATATCTTTCTTGAGGTGTCATCTTTTCAACTAGTCCAATCTCATACAGAGATGCTGTTGTCTTTTCTATGTTCCCACGGGTGGAAGGTGAATTTGGAAAATAGTGCTCCTTTTTTTTTCCATCTACCAAAGTGTGTTTCCTAGGGACTATAATAGATTCCCAGTCCATGAAGATTTTCCTGACGGAGGTCAGAAAAACCAAAATTCTTGCTTCCTGCCTTTCTCTGTCTCCCTTTCATCCATCTGTGACTTAATGCATGGAGGTGATTGGTCTGATGGTGGCATCCATGGACATCATTCCTTTTAATCTGTTCCATCTACGACCGCTGCAACTTTGTATGTTCAGTCAATGGAACGGAGATCATTTGATCATTTATCACAGAGGATAAATCTGGACCCTCTAACAATATATTCTCTCTTGTGGTGGGTGTCACCGGAACATCTGTCTTGAAGCATTTGCTTTCTGAGACCTTCGTGGGAAATTGTGACTATGGGCGCAAGCCTGTCGGGCTGAAGAGCTGTTTGGGGTCCTCTAAAGGCTCAGGGCCTGTGGTCTTGGGATAAGTCCTCTCTTCCCATAAACATTTTGGAGTTGAGAGCTATCTTCAATGCCCTATTAGCGTGGCCTCAACTGGCGTTGGTCCGGTTTATAAGATTTAAATTGGACAACGTCACCTCAGTGGCTTACATCAACCACCAGGGAGGAACTCGGAGTTCCTTAGCCATGAGGGAGGTGACTCTAATTCTGCTGTGGGCGGAAGCACACAATTGTCTATCTGCCATCCACATTCCAGGAGTGGACAATTGGGAGGCAGATTTTCTGAGCAGACAGACTTTTCATCCCGGGGAGTGGGCTCTCCATCCGGAAGTGTTCTCTCAGATAACCCTCAAGTGCGGGGGGGGGGTTTCCAGAGTTGGATCTGATGGCGTCATGCCAAAACGCCAAGGTTCCAAAGTATGGTTCAAGGTCAAGAGATCCTCCAGGCTTTTCTGATGGATGCTCTAGCAGTTCCTTGGAGGTTTTCTCTGGCATATCTTTCCTCCGTTTGCTCCCCTTTCACGAGTCATTGCTCGTATCAAACAGGAGAGAGCATCAGTGATCCTAATAGCTCCTGCATGGCCTTGCAGGATATGGTTTGCTGATCTGGTGAGGATGTCTTCTCTACCTCCTTGGAGGTTACCTCTGAGGAAGGATTTTCTACTTCAGGGACCTTTCCTCCATCTAAAACTAGATTCTCTGAAGCTAACTGCGTGGAGGTTGAACACCTAGTTCTGTCTAAGCATGTTTTTTTTTTTTCTGAAGATTTCATTGATACTATGATTCAAGCTTGGAAGCAGGTTACTCGCAGGATTTACCATAATATATGGTGTAAATATCTTTATTGGTGTGATTCTAAGGGGTTCTCCTAGAGTCAGATGAGGATTCACCGGATTTTGTCTTTTCTTCATGATGGACTGGATAAGGTTTCTCTAAAGGGTCAGATTTCAGCATTATCTATCCTTTTGCACGAACGTCTGGCTCATCTACCAGATGTTCAAGCCTTTGTACAGGCCTTGATTAGAACCAGACCTATGTTTAAACCTGTTGCTCCTCCATGGAGTCTTTAGTTCTTAAGGTTTTACAGCATGCTCCGTTTGAGCCTATGCATGTTGTTGATATAAAACTGTTATCCTGGAAGGTTTTGTTTCTTGTGGCCATTTCTTCTGCTCGCAGAGTGTCTGAGCTTTCAACTCTGCAGTGTGATTCACCCTTATTTTACATGCTGATAAGGCGGTCCTTCGTACTAAATTTGGGGTTTCTTCCTAAGGTAGTATAGGATCGAAACATTTAATCAGGGAATTGTTCCTTTTCTTTGTCCTAATCTTCTCAATAACAACATCTTTTGCATAACTTGGATGTTGTGCGGGCTCTAAAGTTTTACTTACAAGCTACTAAAGATTTTAGGCAATCTTCTGCCCTGTTTGTTGTTTTCTCTGGTAAACGTAAGGGTCAGAAGGCCACTTCTACTACTCTGTCTCTCTGGTTGTGAAGTTTGATTTGTTTGGCCTATGAGACTGCTGGACAGCAGCCTCCTGAGAGAATTATGGCTCATTCCACTAGGGCTGTATCCTCGTCTTGGGCTTTCAAAAATGAAGCTTCTGTGGAACAGATTTGCAAGGCGGCAACGTGGTCCTCTCTGCATACTTTTTCCAAAAGGCTTCTTTTGGGAGACAGGGTTCTTCAAGCGGTGGTGCCTTCTGTTTAGGTCCTCCTGCCCTTTTTTCTCCTATGTTCATTCTGTGTCCTCTAGCTTGGGTATTGGTTCCCACTAGTACTTGGAATGACGTTGTGGACTCTCCATGTCATAGGGAAAAAAACAAAGTTTATGCTTACCTGATAAATTTCTTTCTTTCCAGACATGAAGAGTACACGACCCCACCTTCTTAATTATAATTCGGCAGTTTTTTTATGTAAACTTCAGGCACCTTTTCACCCTTGTGTTTCTTCCTTTCCATTTGCTTTGGCTGAATGACTGGGGGTTATGGGTAAGGCAGTAACCCTTAATAGCTTTGCTGGGGTGCTCTTTTCCTCCTGCTGGCCAGGAGTTGAATATCCCTCTAGTAATCGGAATGATGTTGTGGACTCTCCATGTCTGGAAAGAGAGAAATTTATCAGGTAAGCATACATTTTTGTTTTTCAGGATGAATAACCTTTTGGATTTTAATATATGTTAAATACAAAACTATCTATAGATTTTATATCTTTAAATAAAAATAAAAAAAAATAAACTTTTTTTTATTTTATATATATATATATATATATATATATATATATATATATATATATATATATATATATATATATATATATATATATATATATATATATATATATGAGACAAAGAGAAAGATTGTGACACCGGCGCAAGTATAGGTATTGCTAATGTATTATCTGAAGGTAAATATTGAGTAGGAATATTATAATTATAAATGAAGTATAGTTAGCTCACTATGCAGCCCCAAAATTACTTATTAGAAAAGTGGGATCCCCAAACCCCACAAAACTAATAGAGCCCAAAAAATATAAATCCAAGAGAAGGTAAAATATAGAGGCGCTTAGTGTAAGGAGCTAGTTACAATATCTATAATAAGACACATAAAGTACAAAGTGTTACAATAATGCACTGCTAATTGATATTAGGGGAAAAACCCAGATACATATAAAGCTATCACAGAGTTAACAGTAGTAATATTTACAATTATGTAGCTGATATAAAATAATGTTGCTAATATAAAACACCTGCAGCTATCTGTATAATATATAGAGAAATTAATATGGCAAATAATATTAATATTAGTAGAACACCACAGATGACAAAAAAGTATCGCAGTACATACAGTTAGTACAGGCAATTTAACAAAGAAAAACCACAAGAGTGTGCATGCAGTTAGAGTCCATATGTGATACTGTTGTGACCAAAAAAGGAGAAAAAGGTGGAAATCCCAAGGTGGCGGATCACACTGTCCCCTCAAGGGGTTCTACTTACTCTCCTTTACCTCAATCTGTATGAGGTAAGTGTCGCGTGAGGTAAGTAGAAAATCCTTCCTTGTAGTGGCAAGTATCCTATGGCTTGTTTCCTGTCTTCCAACACTGATAGGCTGGTGTTGGTGAGACTGTCACGGGTTACCAGATAGATACAGAAGGCACAGCTGGTTTGAGGAAGGCTGTCACTGGTACGATAGACACAAGATACTAGCGGGTACTGTTGGTGAGACTGTCACAGGATATTAGATAGGTACAGCAGGCACAGCTGGTTTGAGGAAGGCTGTCACTGGTACGGTAGACACAGGATACTAGCGGGTACTGTTGGTGAGACTGTCACAGGATATTAGATAGGTACAGCAGGCACAGCTGGTTTGAGGAAGGCTGTCACTGGTACGGTAGACACAGGATTCTCAGCAGGCACAGGATACCTATTAGTCACTGTCCCCCTCACACTGCACAAAGTAAAACATATTTAGTCAGATATATATATATATATATATATATATATATATATATATATATATATATATATATTTCACCCTATGGTTAATTGTGTTTAATTTATGGAATTTTTTTTTTTTCCTAATCGAGTTTATTTAATAAAAAAACATGCAAAAATTTACAGAGCTCCCCTTCTATGTACAATGCCCATAATTGCCTGCTGTAAGTATAGTTTTTTTTTTTTATGTGATACAACTGTGAGTTAAATTGTGTTATAGACAATTGTTGTGTGTTCTGCAAGGAACATACATGATCATACTCACACATCATGCACCGAATTGCTTTTCTCCTCCTTCCGTTACTAAAAATTATTTTGGCCTACAAAAAAATATATATTTTTGGTCCCCAAGTTCTATCATTTATCTCCACTTAGTTTGCCGCAAAAATATAATAAAGTACCATATTAGAAGTTACCATTTTTTCTGTTTTCCAGGTCTTCTCAATGCAAAATATGGTCGTTGTTGGACAGAGCATCGGAAATTAGCTGTGAGTTGTTTTCGGACTTTCGGGTATGGTCAGAAGTCTTTTGAAAACAAAATTTCAGAAGAATCTTTATTTTTCATTGACTCAGTTGATACTTACAAGGGAAAAGCATTTGATCCTAAACATTTAATAACCATAGCTGTCTCCAATGTCTCCAATCTTATAATATTTGGAGAGCGTTTTAGATATGACGACAATGATTTTTTACACATGATTGAAATATTCAGTGAAAATATTGAACTAGCTACAAGTGCTTGGGTCTTTCTATACAATGCATTCCCTTTAATTGGCCTTGTTCCTTTTGGGAAGCACCAGCACCTTTTCAGAAATGCCTCAGAGGTATATGACTTTCTTCTCAAAATTATTGAACGGTTCTCTGAAAATAGAAAGCCACAATCGCCCCGTCATTTTATTGATGCTTACCTGGATGAGATGGAGAGAAGTGAGGGTGACCCAGATTCCACCTACTCTACAGAGAATTTGATTTTCTCAGTTGGGGAACTCATTATTGCTGGGACTGAAACCACTACTAATGTTTTAAGATGGGCAATTTTGTTTATGGCCCTTTACCCGAACATACAAGGTGAGTCAGTTATTCAGAGTATATCGTGACTTGATAAATTGTTAGAGATCTCTGCAGATCTTTATGATGATGTTACAAAGTTGTATTTTGAAATCTATGGAAAATAACAAAATGTTCTACACAAATGTTTTAATTTTTTTATTTAGACAGAGAATAAACTTTAAAAAAGTTACCAATTTACTTCCATTATCAAATTTGCATTGTTTTTGTTATTCTTTGGTTAAGAGATATTTAGATAGGTAGCGTGCACATGCCTAGAGCACTTCATGACAGGAAATAGTGTTGCCATCTAGTGCTCTTGCCAATGTATAACCGTTATAAAACTGCTGCCATCTAGGGCTCTTGCTAATGTATAACATTATTATAAAACTGCTGCCATCTAGTGCTCTTGCCAATGTATCACATTGTTATAAAACTGCTGCCATCTAGTGCTCTTGCTAATGTATAACATTGTTATAAAACTGCTGCCATCTAGTGCTCCTGCTAATGTATCACATTGTTATAAAACTGCTGCCATCTAGTGCTCCTGCTAATGTATCACATTGTTATAAAACTGCTGCCATCTAGTGCTCTTGCTAATGTATAACATTGTTATAAAACTGCTGCCATCTAGTGCTCCTGCTAATGTATCACATTGTTATAAAACTGCTGCCATCTAGTGCTCCTGCTAATGTATCACATTGTTATAAAACTGCTGCCATCTAGTGCTCTTGCTAATGTATAACATTGTTATAAAACTGCTGCCATCTAGTGCTCCTGCTAATGTATAACAGTGTCATAAAACTGCTGCCATCTAGTGCTCCTGCTAATGTATCACATTGTTATAAAACTGCTGCCATCTAGTGCTCTTGCTAATGTATAACATTGTTATAAAACTGCTGCCATCTAGTGCTCCTGCTAATGTATAACATTGTTATAAAACTGCTGCCATCTAGTGCTCTTGCTAATGTATAACATTGTTATAAAGCTGCTTCCATTTAGTGCTCTTGCTAATGTATAACATTGTTATAAAGCTGCTGCCATCTAGTGCTCCTGCTAATGTATAACATTGTTATAAAACTGCTGCCATCTAGTGCTCCTGCTAATGTATAACATTGTTATAAAACTGCTGCCATCTAGTGCTCTTGCTAATGTATAACATTGTTATAAAACTGCTGCCATTTATTGATCTTGCTAATGTATAACATTGTTATAAAACTACTGCCATCTAGTGCTCTTGCTAATGTATAATATTGTTATAAAACTGCTGCCATCTAGTGCTCTTGCCAATGTCTAACATTGTTATAAAACTGCTGCCATCTAGTGCTGCTGTCACGTGCACACTCCTGAACTTACCTTCCTGCTTTTTAACAAAGGATTACAAGAACTTTGATAATAGAAGTACATTGGAAAGTTGTTTAAAATTGTATTTTTATCTGAATCATGAAAGAAAAAATGTGGGGTTTATGTCCCTTTTAAAAGAGAATGTATGTTTAAAAAAAAAAAAAAGCAAGCTGGATTTAAACATGGTCTATTATTACTAGAGATGTGATTATTTTTTTTTTTAGTTTGTGTGTGTGTGTATACGTATGTACTATTACTGGTAAAGTGAGAAATCCAGGTAATGTGATGCTAGAATTACCCAAGTGGCTGTGGGTAAAGCCTGATGTACTGTAATTCCCCCATCTACACTATATTATAAAAAAATAAAAAAAATAAAAAATAATTTTGCCCCACCGATCCTCTGGCATTGTAATTCCCCCATATTCACTTTCTTTTTTTTTTTGCCTCCATCTGGGGTGATGGAGGCAAAAAAAAAGAAAGTGAATATGGGGGAATTACAATGCATCAAATATGTTTGATGCAGTGACTCGATCAGTCTGATGGGATTTACGATCATATATCAGGCTTTACCCACAGTTGCTTGGGTAATCCTAGGATTACCCGGATTTCTGACTTTACTGGCTTTACTGGGAATTATATATATATATGGCAAATTTAATATAATGTACTGAGAGAAGGGAGTTACATATTTTATTTTGTGGGAATTAAATCTGTAGTTATGGACACAGATGAAAATTTACCTTTTTCTTGTGAAAAATGTTTACTTTGCTTGGAGACTCAGATTGTTCCTCCTGTGGAATTTTGTTCCTCATGCTTATCTAAAACCTTAATGTCTAGAGATACGATTAACCCTTCTGAGCCATGTGTTTCTCAGGAAAATGTTGTTCATAATATGCCTCATCTTTCTCTTCAAACGTCCCAAGCTGTTTCACATGCAGTGCCCTGTGGTCCCTATCAATTTACTCCTGGGGGTGTTTATTTACTGAGAGATTTTGCTGCCAGATTACGTCTGCTGTTAGTGCTGCTTTACCAGCTTTCCCAGTTGCTGGGAAGAGAGAGGAAATCTAAGAATTTATTTCTAAGCAAGAGTTCTGACTCCGCTAAGACTGCGTTAGTCAATATCTCTCTCATTTGTCTGATGAAGAGGATACCTCTGTAGCTTCTGAGGGAGATATCTCAGCCTCTGACTCTGTAGTGGGAAATTCTACAGATTCAGAGGAGGTTAATTTTAGATTTAAGCTAGAACCTCTCTGGTTACTTTTAAAGGAGGTCCTTGCTACTTTAGAAGACTCTTCTGTCGCTGAGAACCCAAAAAAGACCTTAATAGAGTATATGATGTACCTTCATTTGTGGAAGTGTTTCCAGTTCCAGACCGTATGTCAGAAATAATAGCTCAGGAATGGGGGGAAAAAACAGGGATTCCTTTTCCCCCGTCCCCTGTTTTTAAAAAAATGTTTCCTGTTGCTGACTCTATACGTGACTTGTGGCGTACAGTGCCCAAGGTTGAGGATAGTTGTTCTTTCAAGGATCTCATGGATAAGAAGCTAGAGGCTTACGTAAGAAAGATGTACATTCATCAGGGATTACAGTGGCAACCTATGACAAGTATTGCTAGAGTTGCAGGGGCAGCATCTTATTGATGCAATGCCTTGTCTGACCTAATTTCAGAAGAGACCACTATAGATTAGATATAGGATAGGATCAAGGCAATTAAGTTGGCCAATACTTTTATCTGTGATGCCAACATGTAAGTGGTTAGACTGGGAGCCAAGATTTCTAGTCTAGCTGTTCTAGCTCGCAAAACTCTGTGGTTAAAGTCTTGGTCTGCAGATGTAACATCCAATTCCAAACTTCTGTCTTTACCTTTATAAAGGCAAGACATTATTTGGTCCTGGTCTGGCTGAGATCATTTCTAAAATTATGGGTGGAAAGGTATCTTTCCTACCTCAAAACAAGAAAAATAGACCTAAGGGTCACCAGAATTCTAATTTTCGTTTCTTTTGTAACTTCAAAGGACAGAAGTCTTCCGGCTTGGAAGAGGAGGAACAATCCAGGATCTCATGGAGGTCCAGTCCGCCTTGGAATAAGGGGAAGCAAGCCAAGAAGCCTTCCTCTGAATCTAAATTAGCATGAAGGGAACAACCCCAATCCAGTCTTGGATCAAGCGGGGGGCAGGCTTCTCTTTTTTTTTCGACAGGCTTGGATACGTGATGTCCCAGATTTTTGGGCTGTGGACATTGTATCCCAGGGTTACAGAATAGGATTCTGGGAGGTTTATCCTGTCACGGTTATCTGCAAACCATGTAAAGAGAGAAGCCTTCTTAAACTATGTAAAGGACATATCTTCCCTGGGAGTAATTGTTCCTGTTCCCGTAGAGGAACAGGGTCAAGGATTCTATTCAAATCTTTTTGTGGTTCCCAAAAAGGAGGGAACTTTCAGTCCCACCCTAGACGTAAAGTGTCTCAAATTCCTCAAGGTTCCGTCCTTCAAAATGGAAACTATTCGTTCCATTCTTCCCTTGGTCCAAGACGGTCAGTTCATGATGACCATAGATCTGAAAGACTTGTATGTTCATGTTCCCATTCAAAAAATTACCAGTTTCTGAGGTTTGCATTTCTGGACATTCTAGTTCAAGAATCATCTTTTCATCTAGCAAGATCTCATACCGAGATGTTGTTGTCTATTCTATGTTCCCACGGGTGGAAAGTGAATCTAGAAAAGAGTTCCCTAGTAAGGGTTTGCTTCTTGGGGAAACAATTATAGATTCTATATACATAAAAAACAATCTGATGGATGTCAGAAAAGCCAAACTTCTTGCCTTTCATTTTAGTCTTCTAGCTGCCCAGCAGTATCTCAATGCATGGAGTGATTGGTCTGATGGTTGCGTCTATGGACATCATTCCTTTTGCTCGGTTCCATCTGAGACCTCTGCAACTATGCATGCTCAATCAATGGAACGGAGACCACTCGGATTTTTCGCAGAGGATAGATCTGGATGCCCTAACAAGAAACAGTCTCTTGTGGCGGATTTTACAGGACCATCTGTCTCGGGGTACATGCTTCCTGAGACTTGCTTGGGTGATTGTGACCACGGACGCAGTTTGGGTCTCTTCAAAAGCTCAGGGCCTTTGGGCTCGGGAGGAGTCTTCTCTTCCCATAAACATCTTAGAGTTGAGAGCAATCTGCAATGCCTTGACAGCTTTGCCTCAACTATCCTTGGTCTAGTTTATCAGATTCCAATTGGACAACATCACCTCAATGGCTTACATCAACCACCAGGGAGTTGCCATCTACATTCCAGGGGTGAAAAACTGGGAAGCGGATTTTCTGAGCAGGCAGACTTTTCATCCCGGGGAGTGGGCTCTCCATCCGGAGGTATTTGCAATGATTACCCTCAGGTGGGTGATTTTGGAGTTGGATCTGATGGCATTGCATCAAAACGCCAATCTTCCAAAGTATGGTTCAAGATCAAGAGATCCTCAAGCCGCTCTGATAGATGCTCTGGCGGTTCCTTGGATCTTCAGTATAGCATACATGTTTGCTCTCTTTGCACGAGTCATCGCTCGTATCAAAAACAGGAGATGTTGTCAGTGATTCTAATAGCTTCTGCCTGGCCTCGCAGGATCTGGTTCGCGTATCTGGTAAAGATATCATTTCTTCCTCCTTGGAGGTTGTCTCTGAGGAAGGACCTTTTACTTCAGGGTCCTTTCCTCGACCCAAATCTGGATTCTCTGAAGTTGACTGCTTGGCTAGGCGTGGATTCTCTAAGGTCATTCATACCATGCTTCAGGCTCGTAAGCCTTTAACTCGTAAGATTTACCACAAGGTATGGCGTAAATACCTTTTTTATTGGTGTGAATCGAAGGGTTTCTCTTGGAGCAGGGTAAGGGTACCCTGAATTTTGGCTTTTCTTCAGGAGGGCCTGGATAAAGGTTTGTCAGTCAGCACTCTGAAGGGTCAGATTTCTGCACTGTCTATTCTTTTGCACAAACGTCTGGCAGATCTGCCAGATGTTCAATCTTTTGTTCAGGCATTGGTCAGAATCAGGCCTGTGTTTAAACCTGTTGCTCTTCCTTGGAGCCTTGTTCTTATAGTTTTGCAGCAGGCTATGTTTGAGCCAATGCATTCGGTTGATGTTAAGTTATCTTGGAAAGTCTTGTTTCTTTTTGCTATTTGTTCTAGTCGCAGAGTTTCCGAGCATTCGGCTCTGCAGTGTGATACCCCTTATCTTATTTTTTTAATGTGGATAAGGCGATCCTTCGTACTAAGTTGGGATTTCTTCCCAAGGTGGTATTGGATCGCAATATCAATCAGGAAATGATTGTTCCTTCCTTTTGTCCTAATCCTTCTTCTACGAAGGAACGCCTCTTGCATAACCTGGATGTTGTGCGTTCTCTAAAATTTTACCTTCAAGCTACTTAAGATTTTCTGCAATCACCTGCACTGTTCGTCGCTTTTTCTGGTAAGGGTCAGAAGACCACTTCTACTACTCTTTCTCTTTTTGGTTGAGAAGTGTTATCAGGTTAGCTTATGATATAGCCGGACAACAGCCTCCTGAGAGAATTACAGCTCATTCGACTAGGGCTGTCTCTTCTTCCTGGGCTTTAAAAAATAAAGCTTTTGTGGAACAGATTTGCAAGGCAGCTACATGGTCCTCTTTGCATAACTTTTCCAAATTCTACAAATTTTATACTTTTGCCTCGGCTGAGGCTTCCTTTGGGAGAAAAGTTCTTCAAGCGGTGGTGCCTTCTGTCTAGGTTCGCCTGTCTTGTTCTCCCTCCCTTTCATTCTGTGTCATTGGGTATTGGTTCCCACTAGTAATTGGAATGAAGTTGTGGATTCTCCATGCCATAGGAAATGAAACAAAATTTGTGCTTACCTGATAAATTTTATTTATTTCCAGGCATGGAGAGTCCACGACCCGCCCTTATTTATATTTAAGACTGCAGTTTTTTTTTTATAAACCTCAGGCACCTCCTATACCTTTGTGTTATCTTTTTCCATTTCCCTTCGGCTGAGGAGTTGAATATCCCACTAGTAATTGGATTGAAGTTGTAGACTCTCCATTCCTGGAAAGAAATACATTTATCAGATAAGCATACATTTTGTTTTTCACGTTCAAATTTGTTGATATGTTCATCATCTATTATTATTATTAATTTTTTTTATTTTTTTTTTAAAATTAGTTAATAAATGATAACCACATGCTAAAGGGACAGTCTAGTCAAAATGAAACATTCATTATTCAGATAGGACATGTAATTTTAAACAACTTTCCAATTCCTTTATCAAATTTGCTTTCTCTTATTCTTTGTTGAAAGCTATACCTAGGTAGGCTCATATACTTATTCCTAAGCCTTTGAAGGCTGCCTCTTATCTCAGTGGATTCAGACATGTTTTTCACAGTTAGGCAACGTTAGTTCATGTGTGTCTGCTAAGTGGCTCACCAGCTGTATCTGTTCAGGTTCAGCAGTGCTCTGTACTTCTTAGAACTATGTATAACCCCTTTATGGGTTTAAACACATAGCACTGCAGGGCTGCTAGTGCTAAAATTACATAACACATTTTAGTGATCTAATAACCCTTTAAATTACATTTTGCTTTTAAAATACAGTAGGTTTGTAAATTTCACTTAAAACAGTACTTAGGCTAATTTGGTACTCTCTAAAATGTATGTTCTGATAATTTTATAAATGAACATTTTCCAACTATAAATAATTAATTAGGAAATGTGAAGCATCAGTGAATTTTAGTTTATCAATGCATCTAATTATCAAGTCTAAGGCTAATTGGGGAAACTATAGGCTGCTTAGAAATATATTTATAGTTCAGTTATTTAATGCAAATTCAAAAATATAAAATTGCTAAATTTCTTCAGCACTAAAAACATTGTTTTTTTGTTGTGTTTTTTTTTTTTTTACATATATATATATATATATATATATATATATAACAGGTCAAGTTCACAAAGAAATAGACATGGTCGCTGGACCAAACAGAGTGCCAACATTGGAAGAGAGATCCAGAATGCCATATACAGAAGCAGTGTTACACGAAATACTACGTTTTTGCAACATCGCCCCTTTAGGAATCTTCCATGCTACTTCAAGAGACACTGTTGTACGTGGATATTCAATCCCAGAAGGTACAACGGTCATAACAAATCTTTATTCAGTCCATTTTGATGAAAAATATTGGAGTGACCCTGAAGTATTTTATCCTGAACGGTTCTTGGATGCTAGCGGCCAATTTGTTAAGAAAGAAGCATTTGTTCCTTTTTCATTAGGTAAGAACTATTATTTTAGTCATCCAGTTCTTTGTTTAAATTCTTGATGTAATTACCTTGATGTTGCAATGACCATGAAAAAAAGATGAAATAATGTAGTGCCCCAGACTCTTAAATCATAATGACATAGTATAAAATATTAATGGGGAAACTAGACGTAGACCCCCTGTCCAATGTGCCTAGAGGAATATGGCTGCACCTCACTGACAAGGCCCACAGAAAGCCGAAGCTATTTTCTGTGGTTGCCATATCCCTTGTTCAGAGGAGAATTGTCTGATATTTTCAGGGCTGGACTTAATAAATACTTTTGGGTTTCAGAAATAGCATACAATTTTCAGATTTACTTCTATTATCAAATTTGCTCCATTCTCTTTGTATCCTTTGTTGATGGAAAGCAATGCTCTACTGGGGCCTACCTACATATGCTTTTCAATAATGGATACCAAGAGAACTAAGCAAATTAGGTAAGAGAAGTAAATTGGAAATATATATATATATATATATATATATATATACAGTACATAGTGTGTGTGTATGTATGTGTATATATATGTATGTATGTATATGTGTGTGTGTATGTATGTATATATATGTATGTATGTATGTGTGTATATATATATATATATATATATATATATATATATATATATAAAATGTGTGTGTGTGTGGTATATGTATATGTGTGTGTATATATATATATATATATATATATATATATATATGTTATATGTATGTGTATGTATACATACACATATACATACACATATATATATATATATATATATATATATATATATATATATGTGTGTGTATGTATACATACACACATAACATATATATATATATATATATATATATATATATACACACAAACACACACACACACACACACACATATATATAATAATATTCTCAACCCATACTAAGTTTAAAGAAGCTCACTGAATAGAAGATTGTCTAGAGTAGAATAGATCTTCACAAGTACCTAAGTGTGAGGAGGGAGGGGCAAGCATTGAAAATTAAATTTAATATTGTTTTATTTAAATTATTATTCAAGTAATGGCTATTTTTTTTTCTTTATTTAAATAAATAAATAAAACTATGTAAATTGTTATTATTTTTCTTCTTCCAATAAAGTACAGCTGAAAGGTTGATAAAATATCAATGATTAACCTATTAAACTGGATATAGTTCACCTGCCAATAATTTCAGTCATGTCAATGCCCTATCTCTGCATATCTAATGATATATAACAGTAATGGTCTGATATAACTGGAAAAATAATATGAAGTTATTATTTAAAAAAAAACATTTAAATAATTCTTGCTGACTAGTGAATTAAATTGTGATTGAAATCAAATCCATCCTGTAAAGTACCATTTTGTATATTAGTGGAATTCCCTACCTAATACTTAATTACATAGTAATAAAGGCTGAAAAAAGTCCATCAGGTTCAATCATTCACAGATTCCTGTTACTGCTGATCCAAAAGAAGGCAAAAAAATAAATAAATGAAGTGATTTCCAAATATGCCTCAAAGGGAAAAAATCCCAAAGTGTCAATTCTATTTCTGTGTGGCACAAAAAACTACCATACACATTTTTGTTATCTACTGGTACGTTGAAGTGCGCACACATTTCTAGAGTCGCTATTTTCAGCCGGAGTGTCCTAACCCTATGCAGTTAAGGTTGAATGTGAACATTTTTTTCAAATTGTTTATGGTATTTTTAGGTTTAATTTAACTTCTTGAAAAGTCTTTAAATGGCATGTCTCATAGAAGCATCTTGTAGTTTCAATACTACAAAATCATTGGGGGAATAAAATGATCTTTAGAACTATGTAGGCAAGTTTTTAGACGTACACTAACAATGATTTTTGTTAGTAAAGATATTAAAATGAATTTGTTTTGATGGCTAACCAGTGTGCATTGTTATTTTTAATAGAATTGTGTGTTTTTAATATTTATGTATCTCTGTTCTACGTGTAGGAAGAAGACATTGTCTTGGTGAACAGCTCGCCCGTATGGAAATGTTCCTTTTCTTCACCGCTCTACTCCAGCAATTTCACCTGCATTTTCCACATGGGTTTGTTCCGAATCTCAAACCAAAACTCGGCATGACCTTGCAACCACATCCATACCTAATCTGTGCTGAGAGACGCTAGGGTCATTGAAAGACATTTTAATTTTACTGAAGAACTTAAACCAGGATTAGCGGAAGGTGCATTCAACTTTATATGTTTTTGTTATTGTCTATACAAATATATAGAATCTTTTAAAAGCCTGAGTGAAATTTAAAAATGTGTATGATCTCTTTTGTGACAAGGGTGTATTTCAGTAGGACAACACCAAAGCAATAAGCTATATTATATGACCAAAATATATCAGGTGGGGGCAGTAATACTTAGCAATATTATAACACATTTTTTGTTATTTTTAAATATATATGTAAGCTATCCAAAGCACAAATTTAATTGCATCATTTAATATAAATTGAATTAATGGTAATTTGTGCAAGAACCATTGACCATTTTTAGTATTAGCTAATTTTAGCTTATTATTGGCTTAAATTTTAGCTGGGTGGTGTGCCCATTAACTATGTCCTAGGGAAACACTGATGTTTATATTATCAATGCCAGTAGTATGCAGAGACACAGCAATAATTTACTTTTATAAATGGTGCTAGGAATGTCGCCCTTCAGCATTTCAGCAAAGCTTTTTTTTAAAAAAAATATTACTTTTTAATGTAAAAGTTTTTTTTTATGTTTTTAAATGCATTAAAAAAAAAGCTGGAAGTTTTCGTGTCTAATTGAAAACTAACTATCTCTCCAAATATATATTGCATTTGTATATTTTTATATATTATTTTTGATATTTTATTCATATTTATATGTACTAATAATATGACGCATAAATAATATTTGAAAACTGATAACTTTTTTTTTCTTCACATTAAAATGATTACTTACAAAAGATGCTACACTTGTCTATTATTCATTTTGATTGAATCTGGTTATTTTAAAGTGGTGGTAAATGTTAACTATTCTGAATAGCTCAATGTATTCCTTAATGATCATTATTGTTAATCACTAACTTTTAATTTTTTATATTTGCCCCATCATTTTAAAAATGTATATATTACTCTTACCTGACAACAGAAGCTTACTTCTCCCCCTCTCTTCCTGCTTTGTGTGATATGACGTAGAGAGCAGTCCCACCCGCTCCCTACGCAATTATCTCTGAGGATTTCTACCTTCAACCAACTGTAGTGGCAGAAAATAGTTATACTTGTGAGGGGTGTAATCATATCATCGAAAGGCTCCAGCTGGGCCTGCGAACGATTGGATATTAGAAGAACGTGACCTCAAAAAAAGTGCTTGAAAATAGACGGACGGAGGATCAGCGGCAGTAATAAAGATGATTCATTGATATTGTATACATCAGGCCTTAGACTGGACAATATTTCTTTCATGTAAATAGCAAGAGTCCATGAGCTAATTAAAGTATGGGATATACATTCCTACCAGGAGGAGGCAAAGTTTCCCAAACCTCAAAATGCCTATAAATACACCTCCCACCACACACATACTTAAGTTTTACCTCCTATGGAGGTGGTGAAGTAAGTTTAATTTTATGATTTCTTCTATGATAAGCGCTTCTAAGCATTCTGAAGCCCAATTCCTCTCAGAGTACAGTGTTTGTCAGAGGGACGTGAAGAGAGTATTGCCTGTTGATTTTTATGGTTTAACTCATGGGAAATCTTTTCAAGGGTTCTCTGTTCTTGGTCGTAGAGATTCATCTCCTTCTTCCCTTTTCAGATCGACGATATACTCTTATATCATTACCTCTGCTGATATGTTTCAGTACTGGTTTGGCTATCTGTTATATGTGGATGGGTGTCTTCGGTAAGTATGTATCATTATTTAAGACACTCTCAGCTATGTTTGGCGCTTTATGTATTTAATATAAAGTTTTAAATATATGTATTTACTTATATTTGCCATGAGTCAGATCTATGTGTATTTCCCTTTACAGTCTAACAGTTTCAGTATGAGAATCATGTTTTAGTAAGTTTATTAAAAAAAAAATTCCAATTTAACTTGTATTTTCCATAAATTTTTGCGGGCAAATCTAGGCTCGCGAGAGGGCAAAATGCTGTTATTTATTGCGTCATTTTTGGCGCAAACTTTTTTGGGCGCAAATTATTTCCGGATGTTTGGCGCCAAAACATTTTCACTTTGCGTTGTGCGTCATACTTGGTTCCAAAATATTTTTTGGTTGTATTACCCCACTTACTTTTTGCTCCCTGCTCTCTTTATATTCTAGAGGGCTATGCTGTTTGCTTTTCTGCTTATTTAGCATATGCACTTTTTCCCATTCCTGAAACTGCTATATGAGGAAATTGGATATTTTGTTTAAATGTTGTTTTTTTTTTTACTTTTACATTTTGCAAGATGTCTGTCTGATCCTGTCTCGGAAGCTACTGTAGGAACCATGCTGCCTGAACACAGTTCTACCAAAGCTAAGTATATCTGTTGTAAGCAAGCTGAGATTATATCTCCGGCTATATTATGTAACTGTTGTCATGATAAGCTTTTGCATGCCGATAATGTTTTTATTAGTACTAGTACAGCACCTGTTCCCTTAACATCTAATGTACATGATATCCCTGTTGATATGAAAAATTATATTGATGATGCAATACAGGCGGCTATGACTGCTATTCCACCTTCTAATAAATGTAAAAGGTCTTTTCAATTTCTCATAAAACTGATGAAATTTGTGATGACCAACAACATACTGAAATATCCTCCTCTGAAGAGGATCTCTCTGGTTCAGAAGATCCTACTTCAGACATCTTTTTAAGATTGAATATATTCGTTCTTTATTGAAAGAAGTATTGGTTACTTTGGGTATTAAGGAGTCTGATCCTCTTGATAACAAAACCAGTAAACGTTTAAATTCTGTTTTTAAACCTTCTGTGATTACTCCTGAGGTTTTTTCCTGTTCCAGATGCGGTTTCTGATGTGACTGCTAAGGAATGGTCTAAGCCTGGTGCTTCTTTTAATCCTTATTCTAGGTTTAAGAAGTTATATCCTTTACCAGTGGCTAATTTGGAGTTTTGGGAAAAAGTTGATGGGGCTATTTCTACTCTTGCCAAATGTACTACTATTCCTATGGAAGATAGTACTGCTTTTAAGGATCCTTTAGATAGGAAGATTGAATCTTATCTAAGGAAAGCTTATTTACATTCTGGCTATATTGTCAAGGACTGCCATTTCTATGGCTGGCTGCATCAACTTTTTGGTTAAATAGCTTAGCACATCAGGAAACAGATTCTGATTTGTCTAGCATTGTTCGTTTGCTTCAATATGCTAATCATTTTATCTGTGATGCTATTTTTGATATCATCAAGATTTATGTTAAATCTATGTCTTTAGCTATTCGAGCTAGAAGAGCCGTATGGCTTAAATCATGAAATGCTGCTATGGTTTCTAAATCTAGATTACTATATCTTTCCAGAGTAATAATTTATTTGGTTCTCAGTTGGATTCTATTATTTCCACTATCACTGGGGGGAAGGGAGTTTTTTTTGCCCCAAGATAAAAAGTCTAAGGGTAAATTTTAAATCTTCTAATCGGTTTTGTTCCTTTCGTCAGAATAGAGAACAGAAAACCACTCCTTGCCCTAAGGACTCTGGTTACAATTGGAAGCCATCTTCAAGTTGGCATAAATCCAAGCCTTGTAAGAAGCCAAAGCCAGCCCCTAAGACTGCATGAAGGTGCGTCCTCAATCCAATTCAACTGGTGGGGGGCAAATTGAAAATATTTCAAAACATTTGGGCAGATTCTGTTCAGAATCAGTGGATTCAGAGCATTGTCTCTCAAGGGTATTGAAAAGGTTTCAGAATAAGACCTCCTGTGAGAAGATTCTTTCTCTCTCATGTTCCAATAAATCCTGTGAAAGCTCAGGCTTTTCTGAAGTATGTTTCAGATCTGGAGCTTTCAGGGGTGATTACACCAGTTCTGCTTCAGGAACAGGGTCTGGGTTTTCATTCAAATCTATTTATAGAAAGAAAGATTGATTCAGACCAGTTCTGGATCTGAAGTGTTTGAATTGTTTTGTAAGGGTCCAAATAGGATTTACAGACACAACAAATACTAGAATCACCTTTGGAAAATTCTGTGTATGTTTTTTGGTCTCACTGATTTTTTTACAATTTTTTGCTTTTTTCTTCTCTTTTTTTCCTTTTTTCAATCACTTTTCAACACGTGTATGATTTTTTAATTTTTTAATTTTTTTGGTTTTTATACATATATATATATATATATATATATATATATATATATATATATATATATATATATATATATATATATATATATATATATATATATAGGTCACTTATTTGGTTTACTCTTCATATTTTTAAATGTAATTTTTTCACATGTTCTCTACATTTTTTCTACACACCTTCTACAATTTTTGATTCTACCATTATTTGATTTCACCATCATCTTCATCACTTTAATTCTACTATCGCCAACACCTGGAGGATAAATTCTTTGTGACTTTTAACCAGGCACTCTTTGGACTTTATCCATATCACATTTCTGGACAATTATTGCAATATTTGGAGACTCACTAGATCCGGATCTTATATATTATTATTATTATTATTATTATTATTTGCTTATATGTTTTTATGCTATTTGTAATAAATTAAGATTTTTACTGTCAATTCCTTTTAATGGGCTTTTAAACTTGACTTTTTAAGGGCTTTTTAACTAGATAAGTGTCTGGTCAGCACATTGGTCCAGATATTACCCAGCCGTTTGAGGCGCTTTATACATATTCCCTATTATCTGACAGTTAATCTGAGGCCAGCTAGGAGGCCTCATGTATAAAGCTTAAGGGTAATCACCTGTGGCGCTTAATCTTTTTGTTCAATAAATCCAAGCCTTGTAAGAAGCCAAAGCCAGCCCCTAAGACTGCATGAAGGTGCGTCCTCAATCCAATTCAACTGGTGGGGGGCAAATTGAAAATATTTCAAAACATTTGAGCAGATTCTGTTCAGAATCAGTGGATTCAGAGCATTGTCTCTCAAGGGTATTGAAAAGGTTTCAGAATAAGACCTCCTGTGAGAATATTCTTTCTCTCTCATGTTCCAATAAATCCTGTGAAAGCTCAGGCTTTTCTGAAGTATGTTTCAGATCTGGAGCTTTCAGGGGTGATTACACCAGTTCTGCTTCAGGAACAGGGTCTGGGTTTTCATTCAAATCTATTTATAGAAAGAAAGAAAGATTTGATTCAGACCAGTTCTGGATTTGAAGTTTTTGAATTGTTTTGTAAGGGTCCAAACTTTCAAGATGGTGACTATAAGGACTATTCTGCCTTTTGTTTAGCACGGTCATTTCATGTCTGCAACAGACTTACAGGACGCTTATCGTCACATTCCGATTAATCCAGATCACTATTGGTTTCTGAGATTCTCTTTTCTAGTAAATTAATTGGGGTTAAGAAATATACATTTTATTTACATATATGCAACACATACATTTAAAAACACAGCTGGTAATACTACATAATAGGGGGAAAAATCACTTCCACTATTTAAATGATGGTCTAGTAGCCAACTGCTATATTAAAAAGACTGCATGAGCTATGAGAGATGATGGGTTAGCTAGATGTCAATATAAGGGAACACACAGGCATACAATATGTAATCACACAGGTCTATGCGCTCAAGGGCGACCTCCATCCTGCATACTGCTGTGATATAACAAAGTCAGCCGATTTCTAGCTGTGTCCCTAATACTTATGACAAACATTCATAGCAATCAATATTTAGAGCTTGAAACTTAAGTAAATACTCATCATTGGGCGTATCAAATTCATATATTAGAGCAGCATGGCCCCATAGCTCCGCCCACCAACGCGTTTCGTCACTGTGCGTGACTTTGGGGCAGTCTCAGTAATCTTTCCTACATTTATAGGCATATGTTGCCAAAGCAATCATCTCTGATTGGCAGCAGTGTTTATTGCCTGGCGTCAACATAGAGTAATCTGTCGGCATTGAATGCTAATATCATAGAACATATTCATTGTGTCCTAATATCTGTCAGATTACATTACGGAACATTATCTATTATGTTCTTAATGTCATTCTTGATTAAGTAATCTGGCTCACAATATTTCAAGAACGTTATCAGTATAGACTTTATTGATAGTCATTAAGGACTTAGCACCTAAAATGACATCAGTATGAAATACAGAACATATTTTATTTGCCTAATTTGCACATACTTTTGCATACTATGAAGGAGAAATAACATCCTTTACTGCTAAAATAATATACCTTGATTAAGAAACGAATACCTGTTAAAGATTACTTAATCAAGAATGACCTTAAGAACATAATAGATAATGTTCCGTAATGTAATCTAACAGATATTAGAGGACACAATGAATATGTTCTATGATATTAGCATTCAATGCCGACAGATTACTCTATGTTGACGCCAGGCAGTAAACACTGCTGCCAATCGGAGAAGATTGCTATGACAACATATGCCTATAAATGTAGGAAAGATGACTGAGACCGCCCCTTACCCCTGACGAAGTTACGCACAGTGACGAAACGCGTCGGTGGGCAGCGCTATGAGACGTGAATGTGTGGTTATGATTATACTAACTTGAACTTAAGATAGTTCTGAACGTTTGATACATTAGATACAATTGATATAATGTTATATTTGATGTAGTAGCAATATACAGTCTGTAAGCGTGATTATAGTAGTTGGAGATTGAATAACCAATTAACCTGTTTGATATTATATACGCTAAGGGGGCTGTGCTGCTCTAATATATGAATTTGATAAACCCAATGAGGAGTATTTACTTAAGTTTCAAGCTCTAAATATTGATTGCTATGAATGTCTGTCATAAGAATTAGGGACACAGCTAGAAATCTGCTGACTGTGTTAAATCACAGCAGTACGCAGGAAGGAGGTCGCCCTTGAGCGCATAGACCTGTGTGATTACATATTGTATGCCTGTGTGTTCCCTTATATTGACATCTAGCTAACCCATCATCTCTCATAGCTCACTCAGTCTTTTTAATATAGCAGTTGGCTACTAGACCATCATTTAAATATTGGAAGTGATTCCCCCCCCCCCCTTTTTATCTAGTATTACCAGCTGTGTTTTTAAATGTATGTGTTTGAATATATGTAAACAAAGTGTATATTTCTTAACCCCAATTAATTTACTTTAGTAGTGCTTAATTCAGCACTGGGCTCAAAGCCCTAAATCCTTGTTTGGATCCATAATCCTATACATATTCTCTTTTCTAGACAAGCATTACCAATTTGTCGCTCTTCCATTTGGCCTAGCGACAGCTCCAAGAATCTTTTCAAATGTTCTTGGTGCCCTTCTATCTGTAATTGGAGAGCAGGGTATTGTGGTGTTTCCTTATTTGGACGATATCTTGGTACTGGCTCAATCCTTTTCATTTAGCAGAATCTCACACAAATCAACTAGTGTTGTTTCTTCGAAGACATGGTTGGAGGATCAATTTACCAAAGAGTTTGATTCCTCAGACAAGGGTCACCTTTTTAGGTTTCCAGATAGATTCAGTGTCCATGACTCTGTCTTTAACAGACAAGAGACGAATGAAATTGGTTTCAGCCTGTCGAAACCTTCAGTCTCGATAATTCCCTTCAGTGGCTATGTGCATGGAAGTTTTAGATTTCATGACTGCAGCATCGGACGCGATCCCCTTTGCTCGTTTTCATATGAGACCTCTGCAACTTTGCATGCTGAATCAATGGTGCAGAGATTATACTCTGATATCACAATTGATATTCTTAAAGCCCAACATTCTACTATCTCTGAGTTGGTGGTTAGACCATCATTGTATTATTCATGGGGCCTCTCCTTGTTCGTCCTTCCTGGACTGTAATCTCAACAGATGCAAGTCTTTCAGGTTGGGGAGCTGTCTGGGGTTCTCTGACAGCACAAGGGGTTTGGAATCCTCTAGAGGCGAGGTTAACAATCAATATCTTATAACTCCATGCTATTTTCTGGGCTCTTCAGGCTTGGCCTCTATCAAAGAGAAAACTATACATTTGTTTTCAGACAGACAATATCACAACTGTGGCATATGTCAATCATCAAGGAGGGACTCACAGTCCTTTAGCAATGAAAGAAGTATCACAGATACTTTCTTGGGCGGAATTCAACTCTTGTCCAATTTCTGCGATTCATATCCCAGGTGTAGACAATTGGGAAGCAGATTATCTCAGCCGTCGGACTTTGCTTCCGGGGGAGTGGTCTCTCCATCCAGATGTTTTTTTCAGATTGTACAGATGTGGGGTCTTCCAGAAATAGATCTGATGACTTCTCATCTAAACGGGAAACTTTCCAGATACCTTTCCAGGTCCAGGGATTCTCAGGCGGGGATGGTGGATGCGTTAGCAGTTCCTTGGTCTTATCAACTGGCTTATATTTTTCTGCCTCTAGTTCTTCTTCCAAGGGTGATCTCCAAGATCATAATGGAACAATCATGTGTTTCTTATAGCACCAGCATGGCCTCACAGGTTTTGGTATGTGGATCTTGCCGTTTTTCCATCAGTATTTCAAATCACTAAATTTGAAGGTATGGAAATTGAACGTTTAGTGCTTAGTCATAGAGGTTTCTCTGACTCCGTGATCAATACTATGTTGCAGACTTATAAGTCTGTTTCAAGGAAGATTTATTATCGGGTTTGGAAAACCTATATTTCCCCATGGTGTTTTTCTGATAAATTCTCTTGGCATTCTTTTAGGATTCCTCCATGGAGTCTTAATTTGGTTTTGAAGGTTTTGCAGGCTCCTCCTTTTGAGCCTATGCATTATTTGGATATTAAGCTACTTTCTTGGAAAGTATTGTTCCTTTTGGCTATCTCTTCTTCTGCTAGAAGAGTTTCTGAATTGTCTGCTCTCTCTTGTGAGTCTCCTTTCCTGATTTTCCATCAGGATAAGGCTGTTTTGCTGACTTCGTTTAAATTTCTTCCTAAGATTGTGAATTCTAACAACGTTAGTAGGGAAATTGTTGTTCCTTCCTTGTGTCCGAATCCTAAGAATTCGCTTGAAAAATCGTGGTAAGGGCTTTGAAATACTATGTTGAGGCTACTAAGGTTTTCAGGAAGACTTCTAGACTATTTGTTGTCTTTTCCGGTTCTAGGAACCATTTCTTTGGCATCTTGGTTAAAGCTTTTGATTCACAAGGCTTATTTGGAGGCGGGGCAGTCTCCGCCTCAGAGAATTACAGCTCATTCTACTAGATCGGTTGCCACTTCTTGGGCTTTTAAGAATGAAGCTTCAGTTGATCAGATTTGCAAAGCAGCAACTTGGTCTTCTTTGCATACATTTTACTAAATTTTACCATTTCGGTGTATTTGCTACTTCTGAAGCAGTCTTTGGTAGAAAAGTTCTTCAGGCAGCTGTCTCAGTTTGATTCTTCTGTTTTTAAGAAGAACTTATTTTTTGGATTTAATTTTTCAGCGGAAATAGCTGTTTTTATTTTATCCCTCCCTCTCTAGGTACTCGTCTGTGGACTTCCACATCTTGGGTATTTTAGCCCATACATCATTAGCTCATGGACTCTTGCCATTTACATGAAAGAAAAGCATAATTTATGTAAGAACTTACCTGATTAATTTCTTTCATAATTGCAAGAGTCCATGAGGCCCATCCTGTTTTTAGTGGTTATTAGTGATGTTGCGAACTTAAAACTTTGCGTCGGCGGATGCGAACTTCCACAACTGTTCTCGACCGGGCGAACCGCCATAGACTTCAATAGGCAGGCGAATTTTAAAACCCACAGGGACTCTTTCTGGCAACAATAGCGATGGAAAAGTTGTTTCAAGGGTACTAACACCTGAACTGTGGCATGCCGGAGGGGGATCCATGGCAAAACTCCCATGGAAAATTGCATAGTTGATGCAGACCATGTCTGGTTTTAATCGATAAAGAGCATAAATCACCTAACATTGCTAAATTGTTTGGAACAACGTGTTTTAAAACATCAGGTATGATGTTGTATCGATCAGGTAGTGTAAGGGTTACGCCCGTTTCACAGTGACAGACCAAACTCCCCGTTTAAAGAGACAGTCTACACCAGAATTTTTATTGTTTTAAAAGATAGATAATCTCTTTATTAAGAAAAAAAGAGTTTTCAAAAACTTTTTTGCGCTGCCTAGTGTTGGTAAGCCTTAACTCCTGAAATATCAACCCCAAAAGATATTGGATACGTTTGTAAAGAAAAGAGTTTAGGAGTGTGGGGCACAAATAAATGCTAAAACCTTAAAAGATGGTTTAAATGTGTTGCTATATGCATAAAAAACTAAAAAATGCCTTTTAATTTTAAAAAAGTTATCTTTATTGGTACAATATTTCATAAACAAATGTAATTTGTGTTGGATCAATATTGCAAACAGTATTACAAATATTATATATATATAATCCTGTAATTTATCTATAGATCTATCTATAAAAAGTCTATAAAAGATTTGTAAAAAAATCTATTAAAAATACATAAAGATCATAGAGGGGTACAGTAAAACTTCATATAGATGTAAAAGAATATAAAGAGGTCATATATTGATCTGTTCAGTAATAAGGTCCCGGGGAGTTATTAAAGATAGGAGGATTTCTCTGAATATATCCTGTCTAAGTATGTAAAGAACCTGACTATCGGCTAGATTTAGAGTTCTGCGGCCAAAGGGGTGCGTTAGCTACGCGTGCTTTTTTTCCCCCCGCATCTTTTAAATACCGCTGGTATTTAGAAATCACAGAAGGGCTGCGTTAGGCTCCAAAAAAGGAGCGTAGAGCATATTTACCGCCACTGCAACTCTAAATACCAGCATTGCTTACGGACGCGGCCAGCTTCAAAAACGTGCTCGTGCACGATTCCCCCATAGAAAACAATGGGGCTGTTTGAGCTGAAAAAAACCTAACACCTGCAAAAAAGCAGCGTTCAGCTCCTAACGCAGCCCCATTGTTTACTATGGGGAAACACTTCCTAAGTCTGCACCTAACACCCTAACATGAACCCCGAGTCTAAACACCCCTAACCTTACACTTATTAACCCCTAATCTGCCGCCCCCGCTATCGCTGACACCTGCATATTTTTTTTAACCCCTAATCTGCCGCTCCGTATGCCGCCGCAACCTACATTATACCTATGTACCCCTAATCTGCTGCCCCTAACACCGCCGACCCCTATATTATATTTATTAACCCCTAATCTACCCCCCACAACGTCGCCGCCAGCTACCTACAATAATTAACCCCTAATCTGCCGATCGGATCTCGCCGCTAGTCTAATAAATGGATTAACCCCTAAAGCTAAATCTAACACCCCCCTAAGTTAAATATAATTTAAATCTAACAAAATAAATTAACTCTTATTATATAAATTATTCCTATTTAAAGCTAAATACTTACCTGTAAAATAAACCCTAATATAGCTACAATATAAATTATAATTATATTGTAGCTATTTTAGGATTAATATTTATTTTACAGGCAACTTTGTAATTATTTTAAACAGGTACAGTAGCTATTAAATAGTTAATAACTATTTAATAGCTAAAATAGTTAAAATAATTACAAAATTACCTGTAAAATAAATCCTAACCTAAGTTACAATTAAACCTAACACTACACTATCAATAAATTAATTAAATAAAATACCTACAATTACCTACAATTAAACCTAACACTACACTATCAATAAATTAATTAAATTAAATACCTACAAATAACTACAATGAAATAAACTAACTAAAGTACAAAAAATAAAAAAGAACTAAGTTACAAAAAATAAAAAAATATTTACAAACATTAGAAAAATATTACAACAATTTTAAACTAATTACACCTACTCTAAGCCCCCTATAAAATAACAAAGACCCCCAAAATAAAAAAATGCCCTACCCTATTCTAAATTTAAAAAGTTCAAAGCTCTTTTACCTTACCAGCCCTGAAAAGGGTCCTTTGCGGGGCATGCCCCAAAGAATTCAGCTCTTTTGCCTGTAAAAAAAAAACATACAATACCCCCCCACCAACATTACAACCCACCACCCACATACCCCTAATCTAACCCAAACCCCCCTTAAATAAACATAACACTAAGCCCCTGAAGATCTCCCTACCTTGTCTTCACCTCACCGGGTTCAGTGATCGGTCCAGAAGAGGGTCCGAAGTCTTGATCCAAGCGGCGGCTGAAGAACTCCATCATCGGGCTGAAGTCGGAAGTCCATCATCGGGATGAAGTCTTCTATCAAGCCGCATCTTCAATCTTCTTTCTTCCGGAGCGGAGCCATCTTCTTCCCAGCCGACACGGATCCAACCTCTTCAAGCGACGCCTACTCGCCGAATGACGGTTCCTTTAAATGACGTCATCCAAGATGGCGTCCCTCGAATTCCGATTGGCTGATAGGATTCTATCAGCCAATCGGAATTAAGGTAGGAATATTCTGATTGGCTGATGGAATCAGCCAATCAGATTCAAGTTCAATCCGATTGGCTGATCCAATCAGCCAATCAGATTGAGCTTGCATACTATTGGCTGATCGGAACAGCCTCTAACGCTGGTTTTGACGGCTACCGCCCAACTCTAAATCTAGCCATATGAAAAGTAAATATGTGTTGGGAAGATTTTCCAAAAATAATCCTAAAGTGTAGTCAATATAGATTTTGCTAATATATGTGCAATACACCTAGTACATAGAAACCTAGTGTAGTGTAAATAAACATTAAATTCACAATTGTTACAAGTCAATGGAAAAAATTCCTCATTGACACATCATATTATTGGCGGAACATTAAAACAATCTATCGTTGCCTTTAGTGCAATTGATAGGCGATTGTTGGATACTTCGAGAAATAAATATAATAGATATATAAGGTTTAAAAAGTATTAATCAAAATTAGTCACGTAGATTGCGGTTCAAAGTCACTTGAAATGTGACTAATTGATTTTTGTGCAGCGAAATACAGTCGGCCGACTGAAAGGAAAAACCTTTTTTCTTAAACTATTTTCTTTAAAACAAATGGTATTCGTTATTATGGCTTTATGAGTCTATTCATCTCTTGCTATTGTAAGCAATAACCGGATGCTGGGGATGTTTATACACGGTGCCAGGGCTCTACGGTCTAGGAGCAAACAATAGATAGTAAGGAGCGGGGGTTTACTTACTTTCTCCTAGCCGATTCTGGAGCCTGGATGTTGATACAGATGTTTCTGTGTTGGTCTTCCGCTCAATAAATGTTGCCAAAGATAGCTTCTTTTTCGCTATCTTGATGTCCTCAGTTGTTGTCGGGTTTTTTTCGCTAACAGCTTAAGTGCAACGGCACAGGTGTAACAGTATCCAGTCCTCTGGTCCGCTAACAGATAGCGGCTACTTTGTTGCATAGATGTGAGGGCTTGTTTGTAATCCGCTGTCAGATTGCGGTCCTTTTGTGAAAAAAGTTTAAACAATGGTAACAATGATATAGTTGTTTTTCTGTCCTTTGGAACACAATAGGTAGATTTTTGGCAGTAGTTTGCTATGCGTTTCGGCCGTAAACCTTGGCCTTTTTCAAGCTGTACCAAGCTTGAAAAGACCGCAATCTGACAGCGGATTACAAACAAGCCCTCATATCTATGCAACAAAGTAGCCGCTATCTGTTAGCGGTCCAGAGGACTGGATACTGTTACACCTGTCCCGTTGCACTTAAGCTGTTAGCGAAGAAAAACCCGACAACAACTGAGGACATCAAGATAGCAAAAAAGAAGCTATCTTTGGCAACATTTATTGAGCGGAAGACCAACACAGAAACATCTGTATCAACATCCAGGCTCCAGAATCGGCTAGGAGAAAGTAAGTAAACCCCCGCTCCTTACTATCTATTGTTTGCTCCTAGACTGTAGAGCCCTGGCAGCGTGTATAAACATCCCCAGCATCCGGTTATTGCTTACAATAGCAAGAGATGAATAGACTCATAAAGCCATAATAACGAATACCATTTGTTTTAAAGAAAATAGTTTGAGAAAAAAGGTTTTTCCTTTCAGTCGGCCGACTGTATTTCGCTGCACAAAAATCAAGTAGTCACATTTCAAGTGACTTTGAACCGCAATCTATGTTACTAATTTTGATTAATACTTTTTAAACCTTATATATCTATTATATTTATTTCTCGAAGTATCCAACAATCGCCTATCAATTGCACTAAAGGCAACGATAGATTGTTTTAATGTTCCGCCAATAATATGATGTGTCAATGAGGAATTTTTTCCATTGATGTGTAACAATTGTGAATTTAATGTTTATTTACACTACCCTAGGTTTTTATGTACTAGGTGTATTGCACATATACTAGCAAAATCTATATTGACTACACTTTAGGATTATTTTTGGAAAATCTTCCCAACACATATTTACTTTTCTTAGTCAGGTTCTTTACATACTTAGACAGGATATATTCAGAGAAATCCTCCTATCTTTAATAACTCCCTGGGACCTTATTACTGAACAGATCAATATATGACCTCTTTATATTCTTTTACATCTATATGAAGTTTTACTATACCCCTCTATGATCTTTATGTATTTTTAATAGATTTTTTACAGATTTTTTTATAGACTTTTTATAGATAGATCTATAGATAAATTACAGGATTATATATATAAATATTTGTAATACTGTTTGCAAAATTGATCCAACACAAATTACATTTGTTTATGAAATATTGTACCAATAAAGATAACTTTTTTAAAATAAAAAGGCATTTTTTAGTTTTTTATGCATATAGCAACACATTTAAACCATCTTTTAAGGTTTTAGCATTTATTTGCGCCCCACACTCCTAATCCCTTTATTACCCATTTCCCAGTTTTGCATAACTAATACATTTATAATAATATACTTTTAACCTCTGTGATTATCTTGTATCTAAGCCTCTGCAAACTGCCCCTTTTTTCAGTTCTTTTGACAGACTTGCAGTCTAGCCAATCAGTGCCTGCTCCCAGATAACTTCTTGTGCACGAGCACAGTGTTATCTATATGAAATACGTGAGCTAACACCCTCTAGTGGTGAAAAACTGTTAAAATGCAATCTGAAAGAGGTGGGCTTCAAGGTCTAAGAAATTAGCATATGAACCTCCTAGGTTAAGCTTTCAACTAAGAATACCAAGAGAACAAAGCAAAATTGGTGATAAAAGTAAATTGGAAAATTGTTTAAAATTACATGCTCTATCTGAATCATGAAAGTTTATTTTGGCCTAGACTGTCCCTTTAACGCACCGCAAACAACCGCAAACAGTCCATTTGCACAACCGCAAACTCCCCATTTGCATAAGGTTGGATACCAAGCTAGCCATGTCCCGTTCCTTGTCCTCACTGATGTCATTGAAGGTCTCTTCCTCCACCCAGCCACGTACAACACCAAGGGTCCCCAAAAGGTGACAACAAGCCCCCTGGGACGCCTGCTGTGTTTGGTCTTCCACCTCCTCAAAGCCACCTTCCTCCTCTGACTCCTCTTCTTCAGACTCCTCTCTCTGCGTTGCCTCTCTCTGCGTTATTATAAGGTGTGTTAAGTAGTACTATTCCTATCAGTTTAATCCCTGTTACATCCCCTATCAGGGGACGTGTATATGGCATCGATTTTAGGAACCGGGAGATGGAAAAAGATGCTTGGTCGGTCCTCCTACTTCAAATTTGGGGCACTGCGCGTGCAATCTAATGTGCCACCATATAGGAGTGGTGTGTTAAGTAGTACTATTCCTATAAATTTAATTCCTGTTATGTGCCTTTTTTTTGGTTTGGTTTTTGAAGCCACAGTGCAGCACCAGAGGCCAGAAAAATTAGGCATGTACACATGCCTGAAAAATTAGGTATTGTTGCAGCCGCTGCTGTAGCAGCGGCCAGAAATATTGATGTTTGTTTCCCAGGCAGAAAGTGCCCTAAAACATTGCGGCTTGAACCCTAGTTGGTGGCGGATAAGTCTTGCAAGTCATCCGGCATTCAGAGATAAAATACAGAAGAGTGTGGACCATTTTTAGCCCAAAGCAGCTCATCTCATCAGGCCTTTTTTAGTCAAATGTATCGCCCACTGTCAGTCCCTTCGGGATCCATCCCTCATTCATCTTAATAAAGGTGAGGTAATCTAGACTTTTTTGACCTAGGCGACTTCTCTTCTCAGTGACAATACCTCCTGCTGCACTGAAGGTCCTTTCTGACAGGACACTTGAAACGGGGCAGGCCAGAAGTTCAATCGCAAATTGGGATAGCTCAGGCCACAGGTCAAGCCTGCACACCCAGTAGTCAAGGGGTTCATCGCTCCTCAGAGTGTCAATATCTGCAGTTAAGGCGAGGTAGTCTGCTACATGTTGGTCGAGTCGTTCTCCGAGGGTGGACCCCAAAGGGCTGTGGCGATTAGTAGGACTTAAAAAGCTCTGCATGTCCTCCATCAACAACATGTCTGTACAGCGTCCTGTCCTTGCCGGCATGGTCGTGGGAGGAGGAGGATTACTTTCACCTCTTCCCATGTTAGATTCCCGTTGTGCTGTGACATCACCCTTATACGCTGTGTAAAGCATACTTTTTAATTTATTTTGGAACTGCTGCATCCTTTCCGACTTGCGGGAATTCGGTAACATTTCAGGCACTTTATAAGCATGGACACCCAGTACAGGTCGTTCTCCTTCAGCCTTTTTATACGAGGGTCCCTCAACAGGCACGACAGCATGAAAGACCCCATTTGCACAAGGTTGGATGCTGAGCTACTCATGTCCCGTTCCTCGTCCTCAGTGATCTCACTGAAGGTATCTTCTTCCCCCCAGCCACGTACAACACCACGGGTACCCTGGGATGCCTGTTGTGGTTGGTCTTCCTCCTCCTCAAAGCCACATTCCTCCTCTGACTCCTCTTCCTCACAATCCTCTTCCAGCGTTGCCGCAGGTCCAGCAAGCGATGCTGATAAGGCTGTTTCTGGTGGTGATGGTGACCACAACTCTTCACGCTCATCTACGGCCTGATCCAGCACTCTTCGAAGGGCACGCTCCAGGAAGAAAACAAATGGTATGATGTCGCTGATGTTGCCTTCGGTGCGACTGACTAGGTTTGTCACCTCCTCAAAAGGACGCATGAGCCTACAGGCATTGCGCATGAGCGTCCAGTAACGTGGCAAAAAAATTCCCAGCTCCGCAGAGGCTGTCCTAGCACCCCGGTCGTTAACGGCTTTTTCTTGTTGGATCAGGCGGTCGAACATTAGGAGTGTTGAATTCCAACATGTCTGGCTGTCGCAAATCAAGCGCCTCACTGACATGTTGTTTCGCCGCTGGATATCTGAAAAGTGCGCCATGGCCGTGTAGGAACTCCTGAAATGGCCACACACCTTCCTGGCCTGCTTCAGGACGTCCTGTAAGCCTGGGTACTTATGCACAAAGCGTTATACGATCAGATTACACACATGTGCCATGCACGGCACATGTGTCAACTTGCCCAATTTTAATGCCGCCTTCAAATTTCTTCCGTTGTCACTAACCACTTTGCCGATCTCCAGTTGGTGCGGAGTCAGCTACTGATCCACCTGTGCGTTCAGGGCGGACAGGAGTGCTGGTCCGGTGTGACTCTCTGCTTTCAGGCAAGTCAACCCCAAGACGGCGTGACACTGCCGTATCCGGGATATGGAATAGTACCTGGTGAGCTGGGGGGGGGGTGCCGTTGATGTGGAGCAAGACGCAGCAGCAGAAGAGGACTCAGCCGAGGAGGTTATGGAAGAGGATGGAGTAGGAGGAGTAGAGGAGGTGGCAGCAGGCCTGCCTGCAAGTCGTGGCGGTGTCACCAACTCCTCTGCAGAGCCACACATTCTATGCTTGTCAGCCGTCAGCAGGTTTACCCAATGCGCAGCGTAGGTGATATACCTGCCCTGACCATGCTTTGCAGACCAGGTATCAGTGGTCAGATGGACCCTTGCCCCAACACTGTGTGCCAGACATGCCATTACTTCCTTTTGCACAATCAAGTACAGGTTGGGTATTGCCTTTTGTGCAAAGAAATTTCGGCCGGGTACCTTCCACTGCGGTGTCCCAATAGCTACAAATTTTTGGAACGCCTCAGACTCCACCAGCTTGTATGGTAAAAGCTGGCAGGCTAAGAGTTTAGACAAGCCAGCTGTCAGATGCCGGGCAAGGGGGTGACTTTGTGACATTGGCTTCTTACGCTCAAACATGTCCTTGACAGACACCTGACTTTGGGCAGATGAGCAGGAACTGGCGGCTTTGAGTTTGTGTGCTGCTTGTACTCATGTGTTGATCCCATAGGCGTTTGTGATGTGCGATCATGTGCCTTCGCAAAGCAGTTGTACCTTGGTGGGTGTTGGACTTCCCACGACTTAGTTTCTTTTGGCATAGGTTGCAAATGGCATTGCTGTTGTCAGAGGCAGACACACAAAAAAAATGCCACACTGCTGAGCTCTGCGATGACGGCATTCTGGTGGTGGCAACAGCATGCGTTGATTGGCGTGCTGTCTGGCTGACCCCGGGTGCCGATGCATGCTGTCTGACTGTGCCACTAGCTCCTTGAGACGACCTCCCCCTCCTTCCAACTCGTCTCCTCCTCTCTGTCTCCCCATCTGAACTTTCCCCCTCTTCTTCTTCTCTTCTAGCGGGCACCCACGTGACATCCACGGACACATCGTCATCATCAACCGCTTCACTTGTATCTGACAAGTCAACAAAGGAAGCAGCAGCGGGTACAACATCATCACACCGTACGTCCATGTGTGTAATGCTGCCTGACTGAGACATATCCCTGTTATCTACATCCTCTGGCAATAATGGTTACGCATCACTATCACTCATTTCAATAATGGTTACACATCATCTATCACACACTTTTTTTAAATCTACACTACTGTTACACCATATATGAGTGGTGGCACTGGGCAAGTGGGCACAGTATACGCTGTGAGCCTGACACACACGCTGGCAGGCAGGCAGGCAACTGCAATTAGATTACACAGGAAAAAAAAAAGCAGCCCTAGAAAGGTCTTTTTGGGTTGCTGTCCTTACAGCAGAGATCAGATGAGTCCTTCAGGACTGTAGTTGACACTGAATACACTAGCCTAGCTATAGATTTCCCCACTAAATCAGCAGCAGCTACACTGTCCCTCCTCTCACTAACAATGCAGCTTCCGAATGAATCTAAAATGGATGCTGTCCAGGAGGTAGGAGGGTCTGCTGCTGATTGGCTGGAATGTGCCTGCTGACTGTGAGGTACAGGGTCAAAGTATTACTCAATGATGACGAATAGGGGGTGGATCGAAGATTGCATATGTTCGCCCGCCGCGGCAAACGCGAACATGCTATGTTCGCCGGGAACAATTCGCGACATCACTAGTGGTTATATTTTTTTGTGTAAAACACAATATCTTCCAGTTACTCTTTTTTTGTATGCTTTTTTACTCCTTTTTTACACCTCACTACTTGGCTATACGTTAAACTAAAGTATGTGTGTGGTGGGAGGTGTATTTATAGGCATTTTGAAGTTTGGGAAACTTTGCCCCCTCCTGGTAGGAATGTATATCCCATACGTCACTAGCTCATGGACTCTTGCCATTATGAAAGAATTACATTTATCAGGTAAGTTCTTACATAAATTATGTTTTTTATTTGGAGGCACCACAACTAGATCATTAGCTATCTATGCAGCCATAAAGGAGCAGTCTACATAAAAAAATGTTTGTTTAAAAAGATAGTTAATCCCTTTTATTACCCATTCCCCAATTTTGCATTATCAGCACAGTTATATTAGATAAAAGATAATCACAGAGGTAAAAAGTATATTAAGTCTCTGCAGACCCCCCCCCCCTTATTTAATCTCTTCTGACAGACTTGCATTTAGGCCAATCAGTGCTGACTCATAAATAACTCCATGGGAGTGACCACAAAGTTAACTATATGGCAAACATGAGCTAGCGCTGTCTAGCTGTGAAAAATTGTCAAAATGTACTGAGAAGAGACAGCCTTCAAGGACTTTGAAATTAGCTTATGAGCCTACCTAGGTTTAGCTTTCAACAAAGAATACCAAGAGAACAAAGCAAATTTGATTATGGAACGTTGTTTAAAATTATATGCCCTATCTGTATCATGAAAGTTTAATTTTTGACTACACCGTCCCTTTAATTAATCTGCATGGTTTGAACAGCAATGGTCAGCCCTATAGTCTGTCTACAAGTTTACCAAGCAACTTCTTTTCTATAACTCAGACATACAAATATTTTACACACATTTAACCGTTTCCTGATGGGACTTATTTGTCTACATCAGAACAAAGTTCTGTTGTAAACAAATGAGGAAAAAATGCACGTGCATTGAGAATATCCAGTTATGCTTCACATACACGTGCAAAGAAAAATGTTAACACTAAAACAGTGATAATTTTTACTACAAGCATTTTTCCAACACATGTATGTTGTAAATATGTTTCTATTCAAAGATGTAATTAATCTATGTGCAATTAAATTTTAACCAGAATGTCCCTTTAACTTCTCAGACTGAAATCATCCAGATCCGATTCGTTCGGGATGATTGACATCCCCTGCTAGCAGCCAATTGGCTGCCAGTGAGCAGGAGGCAGCATTGCACAAGCATTTCTCGGCATTTCGCGAGGTCGAGCGGACATGATTCACTACAGCAAATTATGTCAGCTCGAGCTTTGCTAAATCTACCCCTTAGGTTCTTGTGCAGATCTGTTTCACTCCAAACAATCTTCTGTTGAGCTACTTGAAACTTAAGTTTATTCTGTGTAGATAGATTTAAATCTGGTCAAAAATAAGCTTTCATGATTCAGATAGGGAATGTCATTTTAAACAACTTTCCAATTTACTTTTATCATCAAATTTTCTTTGTTCTCTTGGTATTCTTTGATGAAAGCTAAACCTAGGTTCATATGCTAACTTCATAGCCCTTGAAGGCCGCCTCTTATCTCACAGCATTTTGATAGTTTGTTTACAGCTAAAGGGCGTTAGTTTATGTATGCCATATAGATAGCATTGTGCTTGTGCACGTGGAGTTACCTAGGAGTCGGCAATGATTGGCTAAAATGCAAAATAACAGATAAGGGGGCAGTCTGCAGAGGCTTAGATACAGGGTAATCACAGAGGTAAAAAGTATATTAATATAACTGAGATAAGGAGCAGTCTGCAGAGGTTTAGATACAAGGTGATCAAAGAGGTATAAAGTATATTAATAAAACTGAGATAAGGGGCAGTCTGCAGAGGCTTAGATACAGGGTAATCACAGAGGTAAAAAGTATATTAATATAACTGAGATAAGGGGCAGTCTGCAGAGGTTTAGATACAAGGTAATCACAGAGGTAAAAAGTATATTAATATAACTGAGATAAGGAGCAGTCTGCAGAGGTTTAGATACAAGGTGATCACAGAGGTATAAAGTATATTAATAAAACTGAGATAAGGGGCAGTCTGCAGAGGCTTAGATACAAGGTAATCACAGAGGTATAACATATATTAATATAACAATGTTGGGTATGCAAAACTGGGGAATGGGTAATAAAGGGATTATCTATCTTTTTAGTAGACTGTCCCTTTAATGATTCAGCTAGAACTTGCAATCGGACCAGTAAATACAGTAGATTTGCATAAACAACAAAAGCATGATAAAAAGACAATGCAATAGCACTGTCTGAACTTCAAATGAGTAGATTTTTTTTTCTTCCTGACAATTTTAAAAGTTATGTCTGTTTCCACTCCCCCTGCATCATGTGACATCCATCAGCCAATCACAAACGCATACACGTACCATGTCACAGCCATCAGCCAATCACACATGTATATACGCATATTCAGTGAATTCTTGCGCATGCACAGTAGGAGCTGATGACTCAAAAAGTTTAAATATAAAAAAACTGCACATTTTGTTAAAGGAAGTAAATTGGAAAGTTGTTTAAAATTGCTGCTCTAGCTGATTAATAAATGTTTAATTTTGACTTGAGTGTCCCTTTTAACTTTCCAATTTACTTCTCTTATCTAATTTGCTTTGTTCTTTTGGTATCCATTGTTGAAAAGCATACATAGGTAGGTTCAGAAAGCAATATACTACTGTGAGCTAGCTGCTTGTCACTGGCTCACCCAATGTGTTGACCTAGCTAACAGTAGAGAATTGATCTTTCAACAAGAGCATTAATTAAATTCGATAAAAGAAGTAAATTTGAAAATTGTATCCTCTATCTGAACCATGAAATAAAGTTTGTAGTTTTATGTCCCTTTAAGGTTTAGTTCTCAACTTTGTATGTTTATTTTATAACATTTTGCTGTAATGAAGAGGCATTCTGTTCTAGATTTTCCATTAAAAAAATATCAACCTCAGGGGTTTCAAGCGTTGGAAGTGATTGTGATTGCCTCAAAATCGGACATGAAAATATTGGCATAAGCTGGGGCCATATTTGACCCCATTGCCATTCCTGCCGTCTGTAGGTAAAACTAATTTTCAAAGCAAAAGTAATTCTGATGGAGACAGAAATCAATAAGTGGTAGCAAGTACTCAACCAGAGGTCCCTCATATTGTGCATCCGACGAGATGTTTCTTTGACAGCCAACAGTCCCACATCATGAGGAATTATGGTGTAGAGATTGTTGATGTCTAAGGTAACAAGAATATCATCATCTAGAATCCTTACATCACTTAATAAACTGATCAACTGATTAGTGTCAAGTAAAAAGGAACACATTTGTTTCACTATGGGTTGGAGGAGGAAGTCAATATATTGTGTCACAGGCTGTGAAACAAATCCACGGCAGACTCAATGGGATGCCCCGGGGGTTATCCAGGGTCTTATGTATCTTTGGGATAGTGTAAAGTACAGGGATCCTAGAATATTGTGTAGTGCAATAGTTACAGATCTGTTCTGGTATGAACCCTTGTTCATATCCAAAGGACAACAATAAATCCATTTTTTTCTTGAAAGGCACTGTTGGATCAAACGTAAGGTTTTTTTTGAATGTTTATCAGAGATAGCCACAGAGGTTGGAATCTGGGAGGTATACACTAAGGGTCCACTACAGATGAATGATCCAGGATGGTAGTGGGATGACTTGTTCATGCTGGACTGAGCGATTAAAACCATACTCATGGAGTTAATATGAGAGAGGTTCTAATTCATATGTAGAACCAATTTTTACTGGCATACTTAGATATGCAGAGTCGAATATCAATCTTTGTTGTTTTTATTATGATTGTTTTATTATGATTTAATTGCACTGCTAGTATTGCTGCTCATAAATTAATGAGGCAATATCACTTTAAGAAATTAATTGACATGCCTGTTTCTTTAATTATATTACTAGGCATGAATACTCTTTGATATAAAAAAGAGAAGGCGCTCCAATGGTGTATTATCTCAAGGATATGAGCCCTCCAACCACATATATGGCCCAAATAGGAGTTATACTCACAAGCTCCAAGCACTTATCTCAAAGTGCTCAATAATGCAGTCTGGAAAATTAGGAGCTTCCCAGCTAGCTCTCAGATGATCTAGTGATGTCGAAGGTTCCCACAGTGCCAAATAACACCCTCCAGGAACCCAGTAAATACATTTCAAGGTTCGAAAGTATACAATTTATTAAAATGTGCATAAAAACACATTAAAAACAAACTGAACGCGTTTCGCAAGGGATTCTTGCTTCCTCAACAGCATTCCCATTATTTGGGAATTTTGGTGTCTGAACTGTACTGGGCTATGGATATTGTCTTATGTCACTCACAGGCATAGGAAATCTGGTGCTTGCTGGTATCCTCTGAGTGTCTTCCCTGTGGGCATACAGTGAGCTGAACCACTGCTAACTGATTCAGCCTGTGTCATTTGCACCATTGGGTGTTCTATTTTTGTGAGTATATTTCTACTTCACGTTGTTCTAATATTGGGCAGACGTTACTAGGCCATATTGGCGCCTCTGTGTCTCCTTCCTCCTAGGTTCATCATCACCAGGGACTGACCATCCTTTTGACAGAGTGCTGCCTTCCATTGGACTTTGGAAAATAAGGACTTTCTTCTTTCATTTATCATTTATATATTTTAATATATTTATATTTTATTTCATTTTTTATTTTGCTTGTCCCATCTGTTTTGAGTTCCTGCTGTAGCTCGCTATTACATGCTATATGCATTATATCTAATATTTTGGGTTTAACTCTTAAGATGTGTGGTTCAGGAAGCGCCCCCTATGTCATTAGTGTCCTTTGTATATCCCATTTTCTTCATAACATAGAATTGGCCTTCAAATTGAAGAAATAACTTAACCAGGTAACCACATCTATATCTGAGGTTATTTTTGCACAGGCGCAGATAAATCCGGAAAAAATTATAATAAAGTGTATGGTTCTACAAGAGATTTTTTTTCTGGAACGCTGCCCGTAGGAGCTTCCCTTTAAAGGTGTGATAATGAAGTGTAATGATGACATCACGTGGTTGGTCTGTAGAAGCAGTTCTAGGACACAGGGCTCTGTGTGCTCTATCTATTAAAGGGTATAGGTCTTGTATGGGGCCTAGTAAGAATTCTGGCTGTTCCAATGTTCTCAAAGATACCTCTTATTCAACTGTTGTTACCGTAAGATCTATCTTCTAGCTAGGCTAGTTAGAACTCTAATCCAGATATCATCTTTGCCAGACCTTGGGCACAGGTTAGAATGGCCAATTGCTAGGTCCTCATGTTTTCTTTCAAGTGCATCTGTCTGTTCCCCCAGAGAAGCTATGTGTCTCGTAAGTTCAGCAACAGAAGATTTTATTTCTTGTTTCAGGAATGTATATTGTGTATCTATTTTAGCGGATAAAGATTTGATAGACTCTAATATAGAGATATCACCGAGCCTCCCTCTAGCAGAGTTTTCTAAGTCTGCCATATTAGCAGCGTTCACAGATATCAACGAGTCTTTTGAATCATCGTCAGAATTATCTCTATCACATTGGATTTTACAATTAAAATGATCCGCAAATGTGCGCTTGGGACCTTCAAATTGCTTTTCTTTCTTCTTAATTGAGTGAGCCATTTTCATAGCTGTGGAAGGTAGAGGTCTAATAGTGTATGGACCAACTGTTGTTCCAGTTTAATTATGATGTATCTTCAACCAAGAGTAAATATAGTGTTGTCGAAAAAACTTCAGTAGTACCAGTGTGAGGTATAATTTTAATATAAAATGGTGTGACTCCATGAGTATAATACTATGGGGGTAGATCCCCATTCCTCCAATGTAGCGTGCACTACTGAATGTTCACTCATATAATATTTCACCTATAGAAGTAGGAGTACAACAGACTCCTCTAATCCTTCTATTACAATATGTCTATTTGAGACTACAATATGGGAAAAGGGGCTAAAGGACGTACCCACTAGGGGCGAGTATATAGTAAAAGGGAGATGTGGTGTGAGAGGAGGGCCTAGACAGTGACTGGCAACGGATTTTCTTTTATCTATGTTTGGAGAGTGTATTCACCCAAGTAGTGTGTATCCAGTGATGTGACCACATGGCATGATCAGAAACAGTCACTCCAAAGGTTAAATGCAGTAGTATATATGCTGAAATTAGTGAATATCGTTTCAGGAAAGTATATCAATATATCTTGAGAAGTTTACCGTGGGTCAACAGAAGAAACATTTCATAGAATTAAGACGGTACTTTCATGATGGAGAAGTGTGATCTGAGTCGAGTACTCTGCTATTAGGTGAAATTAAACTGCATAAGTGTTTGACTGCCTATGAAGCAAAGGGCCGAAATTGTTCAATAGATCTCAATATAAGGTGTCGGGGTTCACCATCGCAGGCCCAGCATATGATAAGATAATATAATTCTCTTTATGGGGTAGGTATGTGTATAGATCTATCCACCGATCAATAGTATTTACAAGTTCATGACCCCGAGGCCATAGACAATCGTTAAGTCTCAATTCTGTTGCTGGAGGTGTTCAGGCGAGTCCTACTACTAATTGCACTTTCCTGGTCCATGCTCCCCGTCGCTACCTACAACCATACACAGTGGAAGCTGGAACCTTCCGACATATAGGAGCTACCACAACATCTGCGTGGAGCAGTGGGTATGAAGTGATCAAGGTAAAGATGGCATATTTTTATGCCAGTGAACAGATCCGGCAATCTGCAGACTGTGATCCAGCGAATGTGTCGCTGTGGTAGTGAGTCGTCACCAGTTAGTTGGAGGATCAGAGAAATATAGATAAACTTCTCAGCATAGAGCAAAATAAACAATTATTATTGCCCTAAACCACTTAAACTTAACAGTTTAGTCAAGAGCTTCTCATCAGTGCGTCCGCACTCTTCTCCAGTTGGCTCCGCCCCCCACCAAAGCAACTTTATTAATAGTTATAGTTTAGTGTGCACCTTAAAGGATCATTAAGTACAGTAGAATTGTTTAATCAACAAGTGAATAATAAAAAAAAAATGCAAAGCATTTATTTTAAATAAGCCTTTGATTTTGTTTCTGACAGATTCAAAATGTACTTCAATTTGTTGGCACCTATATCATGTGACAGCCATCAGCCAATCACAGAGTCATACATATACACTGTTAACTCTTGCACATGCTCAATTGGAGCTGGTAGTGCCTCTAAAACAGTGCATATTAAAAAGGCTGTGCAAAATGTGATAATGGAAGTCAATTCTAAAGTCTAGAATTTGAGCTATATGTTTGTTCAACCATAAGTTACTTCTTTCACATTAAGTGCACCCACACATATGATGGGGTCGATTTATCAAACGCTTTGCTTCGTATTTAACAAGCAGCGGAATTCAGTCCGCCAGAGGCGAGCTGCGGGGAACAGGGGGGCGTATATGCACCCCTGTCCGCCGCAGCTTGATAAATTCACCCCTAAATATCGTTTTTTAGAGGACAAATAGGGCTTTTGTATAAATTAAATAATGCTAGCTCCCTTATTTCCCTGCAGGCAGTGGCTACACTAACAAAGTGCACGTTTTGTAAGAAAAAGTAAGCTTGGTGTTTTGTTTTATTTTGTTAACGCTGTCTGATTCTTTTTCAGTTTGTTTTTAACTAAAGGAGCCGGGTTTTATATACCTCTGAGGGTAAATAATTATTCTCAAACGCAAACAATAGTTTTTAGCATTTAATACCTTTCCCTAGAACTTCCCTCTGCCTGCACAGATTTCTGATTCCTTCCTTATCTCTGAAGCCAAATGTCTTAAAATAAACTTTAAAAAAGGAAAATCACTCTTCTTACATAATGCAGTATCAGCATGCTCATAAAATAAGGTAACAAATCAAACGTACAACTCGGAATGTCTCCACACATCTATTCTGAAGAGCAAAGCACACAGAAAAATCTCCAATTAGAAAAATGACTTTCCATAATTTACTCAATAACGATGAACAGCATAGTTTTAAAAAAAAATTGCAAAATTGCCAACTGAGTCATTGCTGTTATTTGCTGAATCTGCAGTAAAAACAGGTGATGCTCCAGATATATCTGAGTGGGTCTGAGCATATGCCAAGTTAGTTAAAACCAACAAGACTCAGTGCAGAAAGGAAAGTTATATTATTCAATCTGTGTATTTAGTGTATGAAGAAATGTAGGAAAGTATTCAAATGATTGCATCATTGCTTCAACGAAACAAAAGTCCTTATCCGTGAAAAGGAATTAAAAGAGACCTGAAACCCACATTTGTTTTTTTCATGATTCAGATAGAGGCTGCAATTTTTCACCAACTTTCTAATTTACTTTGATTATACAATTTTCTTCCTTTTCTTAAAAAACAGGGGAGGTAAGCTCAGGAGCGTGCACGTTTCTGGAACACTATTTGGCAACAGTTTTGTAAGATTGTTATCCATTTAGAAGACCATTAGATGTCAGCACTATTTTTTACAATATATTGCTTTAGATATCTACCTAAGTATCTCTCAACAAATAATACCATGAGAACAAAGCACATTTTTTATAGAAGTAAACTGTAAACTTTTTTTTTAATTGCTGTGTTTGTATCCCAAAGAACATTTTGAGTTTCATTTGCCTTTAGAGTCAGTAAACACTGTAATATTAAAGAAAATGCAATAGCACTTACTTTACATGACCAGAAGATTTTTTTGTGACAGATTTCAAGATGTGTCAATTATGTACAGTAAAAACAACCTGACTTGCCTGACTTATTTCCCCCCTTTTGTTTAATTAACCCCTGAGCGCTGGATGACTTCACAAACCCAATCCTGCTGTGTGACTGTCCCTAATGGTCGTCAGCAGAGGTGATCAGGTAAAGAATGCAAATCAACATAATGACCGTAGCTAGCCTTGTCTGTAAAGTAGGTGGAATTTAGCTACTAAAAACACAGGAATATCTAGTCATTACACGGTCATAGTATGCCTTTAAATACATAGCTAAAGCCAGCTTCAAATCGGCAATGCACTGCAGATCTTGACTTGAACATGGCCAGTGATTTACAGCCATATACACATACACCACTCCTGATTGGCTGAGTTCCAGACTGGTTGTGCATTGATGGTCTGGAACTGACTTTTACTATGTGTTTAAACATGTTGTAGGGGTAAACACATAGCTGTTCAATCAATAGTGCAATAATAACATTCTCTAGCACAGTGATGAACCACTTTCTAACACAGATTAATATTTCTGAAGCCTTTAGGGTTGCATATACATTTATGGCTACTACACACACAAACAATAATATATTTACTAAAAGTGTCCAGTGACACAGAACCACATGTACGTTAGGTTGCAGGGTATCCTCTATTTGCTGTTCTCACATCCAAAAGGCTCTTTCAAGTTATGACCACCTTGTTCTGCTTTTTCCTGGGGCCACAAAAAGTAGTGCAAAGGGCCACATATGGACCCATGGTTTGCAGCATAGTAAAGCATTTTATTATTGCTCCTTTATGTCCTTTTGAGCAAAAGTCCTAATAATATTAGATTTTTAATAAATGTAATTTTGCTGTAATTTCAAACAGATCTAAGTGAAGGTGTAGGAATTTTGTATTATAGAACAACTGATATGAGGGAGCTGAGGCTTCTTGAAGGAATATGAAACCCAACGAAGATGTTTTTGTTTGATTTAGAATTTCAGACAGAGAATAACATTTTATAAAATCTCTAATTTACTTTTATTATCATATTTGTTTAATTCCCACATATAGACATACAAACACATAAATAGACATATATAAGTGCATTGGAGCCCTTTGCAGTCAAGTAGCTGAAAACATGTAAAGTCATATTTAATAAAGTATTTAACTGTTTGTACTGTAAATATTTCACATTCCAATGTTCTTCACATAGCAGAATATATTCTAAGTATTTTAAAAATATATCCATATATATATATATATATATATATATATATATATATATATATATATATATATATATATATATATACAGTCGTATGCAAAAGTTTAGGCACCCCTGACAATTTCCATGATTTTCATTTATAAAAAATTGGGTGTTTGGATCAGCAATTTCATTTTGATCTATCAAATCACTGAAGGACACAGTAATATTTCAGTAGTGAAATGAGGTTTCTTGGATTAACAGAAAATGTGCAATATGCATCCAAACGAAATTAGAAAATTTAATTTTTTTTTTTTTTTTTTCAAATCGTTTTTATTAAGAATCCAAAATACAGAGAGATTGACAAAACAAGCAAACAAGAATACAGTAATGACAAACATTAAGTAATTTTTACAGGGGAGAACAGAACATCCCAATGTCTAGAAATTTCAAAGTAAGAAATCACGCATCCTGGATTCTCATTTTAACCTTTTTCTTTTTAGAAAAAACAAAAACAAAATACAAACAAAAAACAAAAAAAAAAACAATAACAATAGCGTCTCATTGCTCATCTCAGCATATACATAGCACTACCTTAAGAATTAATCAGAAACTGTACTCATATGTGAACCAGATCAATGTAGTTCTCAGTCCTTATGATTCTAGATATTGTCAAGTGGTATGGGCTAGGACTTTGTGTTTTTAATATAATTTTCCCATGTTATTTGCAATTCAATGAATTGCTCCCGTTTATCATGTAGGTAAGAACCATATTCCTCTAATTCTATCAGGTCTGTGACCTTTTTGCGCCATAGATTCAGGGAAGGGATCTCTGATGATCTCCAGTTTTGGGCTATCAAAACTTTTAAACTGTTCGTCATAATTTTTAGTAATGGTTTAAAGTGGGATTGGGGTAGTTTGATTGATTTGTTTAACAGCCATATAAGGGGGTCCAGTGGAAGAATGGTTTGAAAAATGTGTTCTATCTCGAGAATTATACTTCGCCATAGCGTATTTATCTGGGAACACCACCACCACATATGGCTCATGCCACTTCCAACATGTCCGCATCGCCAGCAGCGGTTATTAGTCTGTGGAAATAGCTTATGCATCCTCTTGGGGGTCAGATACCAGCCATGAAGTATTTTATAATTTATTTCTTTGATGGATGCCGATGTGGAGGCGGATTTGGTATTGTGAAAAATGTTTGTCGCTATTTGAGGTGTAATGATAACCCCCAGTTCTCTCTCCCACATCTCAATAGAGCGTGGTAAATTGCCTGGTGGCAACTGGGTGATGATATTGTAAATATGGGAAAGGCTATGCTTAACTGGAGGCGAAGATATATATAATTTCTCAATGTTGGTTAGTGGTCGTGACATGTTTAAGTGTTGTTGATGTGTTGTGATATAATGGTGTGTTCTCCTGTAGGTAAACCAATTACTAGCCCAGCTATGTCCAGCTTCCACTAATTGTTCTTGAGATCTCATCTGGTCATTATTGGTGAGTGACATGATCAGGACCTCCCTATCTTTAATTTGTATCTCTGTATGCGTAAGTAAAGGCAACAGGGAGAACTCATTATTATGAATAATCGATGTTAATGGGCCTGGACAAGAGGACAGATATGGATTTATCTTATTGGAAGAATCCCAAATTCTCAATGTTTCTTGTGTGATCGGGTTGCCAATTTGTTTATAAAGTGAGTGGAATTTTGGGTTCCAACAGACAGAGGAAAGGTTAAAGCCAGCACTTAGGTTCTCCTCCAACGAGATCCATCTCTTGTGGTCCCTATGTATCTTCCAATCAAGAATTCTCTGAAGAAATATGGACCTCCGATATGAATCAATGTCCGGGACTCCCAGTCCCCCTTGAGTTGTTGGGCGTGACATTATGAGATGATTTATCCTTGGGGGACGCCTGTTCCAAATGAATGATCTAAACAACCGTTGCATCTGTGGTATGTATGTATTGGGAAGTTGTATGGGAAGGGTCTGCATGATGTACAATAAACGTGGAAAAATGTTCATTTTGATTGTGTTGATCCTCCCTAGCCAGGACAAATGTTTCCTAGTCCAGGATGAGAGGTCTCGAGTTAGAGTGTTCTTTATTGAAACATAATTTAAATTGAACACTGCCTCAAAGTTATCTGCTAATTGTATTCCTAAGTATCTTAAGGAATCTTTGTTCCATTTGAACGGGCATATTCTAGTAATCATGGCTTCCAGTTGAGGGTCAATGGCTACGCCTAGCATTTCAGATTTACTTTGATTGATTTTAAAATTAGAAAGGTTACGGAATACATCTAATTCTTCTAGTAGGTGAGGGATAGTTTCAACTGGCTCTGTTAAGGAAAAAAGGATGTCGTCCGCGAAGAGTGACATCTTATACTCTTCTCCCTCCACTCTCAAACCTTGGATATTTTTATTTAATCTAATTTTAGTCGCTAAGGTTTCAATAAGACACGTGAAAAGTAAGGGAGACAAGGGGCAACCTTGCCTGGTGCCATTAGTAATTTGGAGCGGGCGCGATAGGACTCCATTAAGGGCAATTCTAGCACTTGGATTGTTATATAGCGCAAAGATTCTGTGCAATGTTTTGTCACTGAACCCAAAGGCCTGTAGTGTCGCCTATAGAAAAGGCCATCCGACTCTGTCGAAGGCCTTTTCAGCATCTGTGGAGATCCAGAGTGAGGGGATATGGTTTGTTTTAGCATGCCACAACAGATGCAAGTTGCGCACTGTATTGTCTCGTGCCTCGCGACAAGGAACAAAGCCGACTTGGTCCTGATGTATAATTTTGGGTAAAATTAAATTAAGTCTGTTGGCTATGAGTTTGGCGAAAATCTTTATGTCGGTGTTCAAAAGGGAAATTGGTCTATAGTTTGGGATTGATATGTTAGATTTGTTTGGTTTCGGAATTAATGTTATAGTGGCTTGTAGGGCTGGAGGGGAAAAAGGCTTGTCTTGATCTATACTTTGAAAATATGCCTGGAGATGCGGTAACAGAAGGTCCTTAAAAGTAGTATAGTAAATGTTGCTAAATCCATCTGGGCCTGGAGATTTCCCCAATTTCAATGATTTAATCGCTAGTTTGATCTCTTCGATAGAAAAGGGTGCATCTAAGTTGGTTCTCTGTTCGTCACTAATTTGGGGTAAATGTAATTGTGCTAGGTAGTTTTGAATAGCCACATGTGGTGGAGGGGGAGTGTCAGTGGTCAAGTTGTATAGTGATTTGTAGTATTGTCTAAAACTGTCTGCTATGTCTTTTGACGTATGCCAGTCATTCCCCCTGTCGTCCTTAATATGTAAGATATACCTGCTGAGAGTTTTTTTCCTGAGCTGTCTAGCTAGGAGTTTCCCCTGTCTGTTGGCACCTTCGTAGTATGTTTTTTTTAAGGAAAAGCGCGTTGCGCTTGGCCTCTTTCCCCAGGAAACAGTTAAGCTGTAGTCGTTTATGTTCTAGACTTTCCAGGAGGGATCGATCTTTTGGGAATAATTTATGTATTTCTTGGAGTTTATTTAAATCAGTAAGAAGGGAGGTTAGGTAATATTGCTGTTGTTTTATTTTGGCTGCTTTCAAAGCAATTAGTTCACCTCTGAGCACGCACTTATGGGCATTCCAGATGTGCTGCGGGCATATGTCAGGAGTGTTATTTAGTTTGAAATAGTCTTCTATAGACTTAGTTAATTGAATCCGTATTAATGGGTCCTTCAGAAGGGATTCATCTAGCCTCTATGTTCTTGCTTGGGGGGTGTGCACAGGAAAATCAAATGTACAACTAACCATAGCATGGTCTGACCATGTTATGGGGTAAATTTCAGAGTATTGGGCGTGTGCTAAACTAGTTACATCTGTCAGCATATAGTCTATTCTGGAATAATTTTGATGTGGATGAGAATAAAAAGTAAAATCTCTTGTGTCTGGGTGGTGGAGTCGCCAGATGTCATGGATGGCCAGAGTAGATAATTTGGATCTAATAAATTTCAAAGTCTTATTGGGAACTGATGACTTTCCGGCAGAACAGTCCATGGTAGGATCTAGGGCAACATTGAAATCGCCACCCACCACCAGTCTACCTCCAGGAGACTCTAAAAGCTTGTTGCAGAGCTGGTGAAAGAAACTGGGGGCATCTAGACTAGGAGCATATATATTAGCTAGGGTTATAGGTTTATGATTCAATAGCCCAGAAATAATTAGATATCGACCCATTTTGTCTTTGTTGACTGATGTCACATGAAAAGGGAGATTCCTGCCAATCATAGTACATACTCCATTATGCTTAGAACTATTAGATGAAAAATAAGCTGTACCAAATTTCTTAAATGAAGCGCGGGGTTCTCGTCCCCTTTTAAAATGGGTCTCCTGCAACATCACAATATCACACCTGAGTCTTTTGTAATCTCTAAATGCAATGGTTCTTTTTTGTGGAATATTAAACCCCTGACATTATGAGAGAGGATTTTAAGTTTAGACTTATCTATCAACATTGGTACATAATGGCATATATGAAGTTACAGACAACAAGCACAGTTCAGCTTCACAGTTCAAGGCAGTAATGAGCAATATTAAATTAAAAACATGAGACATCACATACACAGCAAATGTGACCATAATAATAGAAAAGAAACAAAAACTATAAACTATTCCAACATAAAGTGTATTTGTAAAGTTATACACCTTGGTCGGGGAGTAGATGGTGTTGCATAATGCTCTTGATTACTATACATAAGATATTAAGGGTTTCTGGTGGAGACCTATGAGGGGAGTAAAGGAGCGAGGGGAGAGGAGAGGAGAGGGGAGGGGATAGAAGAGAGAAGGATGAGGGAGAGTGGGATGAAATGAAAGATGTTGGTAGAGTGGATCTCAAATTGTGTTACACATTTACATGGTATCACTAGTGCATGATAGTGACATTAACTGTTCCCAGCAATACATATTTGGCAAACATTGAGCTACGGATTGCTCAGTATCCATATTTCTAGCTTTGAGATTTGTAAAAACTTAGAGATAATGAACAACACTGAAAAACAGGGTGATAACAATGACAACTCATCAACTAAACCAACAGCTGTTTGGCATTTTTAAAGTCTTACCCCATCACCCAAGTCCAGGAACAGTCCAAGGAGAAGAAGGCCAGGGATAATCCCCAGCAAGACCATGCTGTTCCAGTATTGGAGATATAGTGTCCTGACACGAATAGTCAGTTGTGGTAAACATTAGGAGACTTGTGGTCAAGGGGGACCTGAGGGGGGAGTGTCAGTTTTCCTTCTTTTGGGATGAGCCTTGTTCCATTGAGGTTGTTGCTCCCTAGGGGGATCTTGCGCACTATCCGGGTGCTTTGTTGAGGTCTCCAAGACATCATCGGCTGGAGGCACAATGGTGATGTTCAATTTCTTTGACACATTGTCCAGGTCGTGGAAGGTTTTATAGATGATCTGAGAGCCGTTATGGTTGATGATCAAGCTGAAAGGGAATCCCCAACGATATCTAATATTGTGGTCTTGTAGGGCTTTAGTGAGAAATCTGACTTCTTTCCTCCTCTGTATGGTTTGTGGGCAGAGGTCCTGGAATATTTGTAAGGTATGGTCCTTGAATGTTATGGATCTTCTTAATCTTGCTGCCTGCCAAATTTCTTCTTTGGTAGTGAATCTTAAGAACCTCATAATCACATCTCTAGGTGGAGCGGGAGGTTTAGAGGGGGGTCTAAGTGCTCTATGAATCCGTTCAATATCGTCATTTTGTAAAGAGGGTGATCTGGGGTTTAAGGAGTGAAACAAATCTTTAACATACGGTTTTAACTGCTCTTGGGAGATCTCTTCGGGGATGCCTCTGATCCTAATGTTGTTCCGTCTCCCACGGTTATCCAGATCTTCTAATTTTTCCTGTAGGGACTGTACCATGGCATCCTGTATGGATAGCTGTTGTGTATTTGTACTAACCATGGAATTAAGCGTCTCCTGGCCTTCCTCAATGTAATCTATCCTGGAGCTCATATCATTTAATTCTTTCTTTAGGTCTCTCATTTCTCCTTTTATGAAGGATTTTAACGATTCGAAATCTGATTTGGAGGGGAGATCTGCTATTTGTGATGGTAGAGCTAGCAGAGATTTGTATTGCGAAGGCATATACTCTGATTGCAACTCCGGGAGAAGCTGCTCTTGAGATTGGGAAGTCTCTAATGAGTTAGGATCCGTGGACTGAAAAAAGGTGGACACTGAAGGAGTAGATATTGTTAACTTGCTGCCCTTGTCTGGTTTGGGTCCTTTGCGTTGGGACATTGTGTTAACCCTTAATGGTAGTAATGCAGGGCCCTCTAAGATCCCTCTCATCCTTGTCAATTATGAATAAGGGTATTATCTATGATAGTCCTGCTCTGGCCCTTGGGAAACTCAGCCTTTTTGTATTTTAGGTAGCCCTACTTACAGTGGTGTGCTACCGTATTTAAATCAGGATCTGATAGGCCTCCACGTAGTAAAAAAAAATAAAATATATAAAATGCAGCTTCTGAAATAAAGCACTATTAATGGTGTTTGGAGGGCAGCTTTACTAGCCTCTTTTTGCTTTTAGCTATGTTGTTTTAGTGCATTGGATTGTATTGTCAGTTATTCCTGTACTCTGACTATTAGTATTTAAAACCTTGATTGTAGCTTAGGGCTGTTATAGTTATGCTCCTATTGTACAGTATGCAGAAGGCAGGGAGCTCTTTCTTTCTCAGCCCTTATTGTGTAGCTGTGCCTTTAAGGGTTCTGCCTCTGTGTTCAAGTGCCGTGACAATTGTATAACGATCAGGGGCCAATGCACTCTCACCTGTGCGGGAGCTCTTGCTGTGTTAAGCTACCTTCGTTATCTCCTGCGCCCCTCACATGCAGAGCAGAGATAGTGTGGCCGGAACGACCGCTGATGCCCCAATCCAGTGGGGTCCCGTCAGGTGAACTCCTAGGTACGGGTTGTATGCTTTCTAGTTGTAACGGCTTTGTTAGGGCTTGTTAGACTAAAGCCGCCGCCCAGAGTGCCGCTTGTTGTGTAAGGCCCGGTCCAAGATGGCAACCGGACCTTCGTTGTGAGTAGAGGCCTGTTCTGTTTGGGCAGAGAAGGGGGAGGAAAACGAAGTAAATAAGGGGTGCAAGGTTGCTCCTGGTCACCTCGATGTAGTTAGGAAGGTTTGCTAATAAGAATTAGGGTCTCCACCATATCACCTCCTATTAGTTGAGCTGCAACAACTACGGAGCTTCACTAAAAGGCAACCATGTCCCAGCACGGCTTGGCTCCGCCCCCAGAAAATTTAATTTTTTAATTAAAAAAGTTTGTCTGTACTGATATCCATGTATGACGTGGTGAAGTGTCGGGCAAGCACAGTCCATGCCAAATAAGGAGTAAGTCTGGGTGGTCTTCAAGCCGACCTGAATCCAAACAAGAACAAATATGCGACTAATACACTGGAAAGAAAAAAAAAAGCACTAGTGATGCCTTTGGTGCTCTTAGGAGGGATGCAGATTTAATAACTGGTAAGTTTTTACATTTCAAAATAATCCTCTTTAAAATTAGGGACTAGATTGTTCCTTTAATTATAGGTAAACAAAATTCTTTTTTTTTTCTTTACATTTGAATGTTCTCTTTCCACCATTTGAATATTTCTATAAAAATGTGGTTAACATTTTAATGTATTCGAGTTTCAAATGTAGCTTTTAAAAAAACTATGTTCAAACAGTGTTTCCACTAAAGTTATATTCAACATTTGAATGTTGAAACTTGATATACAAATGTTACATCTGACAAAGCATAAAGGCTAATGAAGACCAATGTTTCACTAATTTAAAGGCATATGAAACCCAAATTTTTTTATTTCATGATTTAGCTAGAGCAGTGTTTTTAAGCAACTTTCTAATTTACTCCTATTATCAATTTTTCTTCGTTTAATTGGTAACTGTATTTGACCTGGGTAGAGCTTGCAGATTGGTGTCTAAATGTAGCCACCAATCAGCATTGGTGGCCGGGTACGTGAAAACACATAGGTAAATTATTCATTAAAGGGAAATGAAACCCACATTTTTCTTTTGTGATTCAGACAGTGCATACCATTTTAAAATAGTTTATTTCTATTATTATATTTGCTTTGTTTTCATTGTATTATTTTTGAAGAGATACCTAGGTAGGTATAGTGCACGTCTGGAAAACTACATGGCAAGAACAGTCTTGAAAAACTGCTGCCATATGGTGCTGCAGAAATGTGCATGCTCCTGAGCTTACCTCCCTGCTTTTCAACAAAGGATACTAAGAGAGTGAAGACAACTTGGAAAGCTGTTTAAAAGTGCATACTCTATTTCACGGGTTTTCAAACCTGACCTCAGGCCTCCCTAACAGGGCACATTTTGAAGAAATCTAAACTGGAACACAGGGGAAATAATCAGCTGAGTAGTAATTATGGTTATTTTACTTGCTCTCATCCAAGGGAATCCAGAAAACCTGGCCTGTTGGGGAGGTCTGAGGACAGGTTTGAAAACCAGTGATATATTTGAATCACAAAAGAAAATTTTGTTGTTTCATGTCCCTTTTTGTTTTGTTTTACCCAAACGAATATCTGAATAAATGCACCAACTATATAACGATAAATATAATTCATTAGTATATTCTGTATTCTTTAAATTAGGTGCATCCGTGCCCATAGCATTCGTGCCTATAGCATTCGTGCCCATAGCAAACAGGGGAGCTGCGCTAATCCTCTTCTTACTAGACTCCAGGAGGCCGATTTTTCATATGTCTGGCGGACATGATCCGCTGTAGCAATAATGTCCACCAGACATCGATAAATACGAAGAGCATACACTGTCAGCATTTATCATTGCACAAGCAGATTGCTGTCCGCCGCCTCAGAGGTGATGAACGAGTTAAGGAGCAGTGGTCTACAGATGTATTTGGGCTCCATTCGGGCCATGATAAATTGTCCCCCAGGGCTGCGCTAATAGGAACATTAGTGTGGTGGATCCCGCAAATAGATGAATTGGGCCTTGTGATGAAGGATTGGAGTCTAAGTCTTAGACTCCAATCCTTCTTCACAAGGCCTAATTCATCTATTTGCGGGCCCTGGGCTCTGTGAAGAAGGTCAGATTAGTGTCCCCCCCGCCTATGCAAAAGGAGAAGGTCCTTTAGCGCAGGCTCTAAGAAGACTAAGATTCGCGCTGCTCCCCAGCGTGCTATTGGTGATTATACTACAGGTGACACTGCGCCACCTGCAGCAAGATTAGATTTACATTGTTTTAATAAAATCAAATGTAAATGTTAACAAATATTAAGTATTAGGTTTGTTTTAAAAGATACTGAATAGTGCAGCACACGAATATTAAAAAAAAAAACTAACTTTTCAGAATATTGATTTTGAATGATTAGTCCGAAACAAATTATTCAGTGCTGCACAAGTCAATGACATTGGGCTAGATTACAAGTGGAGCACTAATTTATCATGAGCCCGCAAACGGGCAAATTCGCCTGTTATCACGCGATTAACAACCAGCCATTAAAAGTGGCTGTTATTGCTACCACAAGCTTGTGGTAGCAACTAGCACTCAAAAAATGAACACATAAATATATATGTATATATTTATATTTGCTGCACGACTTACCCCCTTCGCTGCGCTAGTTTTCATGTCGTGTCTCAGAGCATGAGAACGAGGCTTCCATTGGAGCCTAAGGAAGCGCACTCTAGTGAGGTCATGTTCGCATTGCACCTCACTTGTAATACCAGCGCACATTTGCGTGTGCTGGTATTACTAAGTTGAGCGCAAATATTGCTTTCACAGAAGCAATATTTTGTGCTCAACTTGTAATCTAGCCCATTGCCAACAATGTTTTAGGCCTTATTCATACATACTGGGCGTTGTTCATATTAACTGCTATAAAAGCTATGGACAATTTTTATACTTATTGGCACCAAAGTTATAGGCTTTTTTTTTCCATACACACTGCCAATGAAGCTATGGACCTTTTCATAAACTCTAACACCAAATCTACACTGAATCTATGAGCATTTTTCAGTCACGCTGCCACCAAACTTACTGGGCTTTTCCATAAACGCTACCACTAAAGCTAAGGGCCTATCTTATACACACACTTCAATCAAATCTATGGACCTTTTCGCACGCACTGCCACGAAAGCAATGGACCACTTTCATACACACTGACACGAATGCTATAGGATATTTCTT